>NW_027041736.1:0-107574 GCF_035928015.1 Saxophila tyrrhenica | reverse complement strand
CACCTTCTACAACGAGCTCCGTGTCGCACCAGAGGAGCACCCGGTCCTGCTCACCGAGGCGCCCATCAACCCCAAGTCCAACCGTGAGAAGATGACGCAGATCGTCTTCGAGACCTTCAACGCCCCCGCCTTCTACGTCTCCATCCAGGCCGTGCTCTCTCTGTACGCTTCCGGTCGTACCACTGGTATCGTGCTCGACTCCGGTGATGGTGTCACCCACGTCGTCCCGATCTACGAGGGTTTCGCGCTGCCCCACGCCATCTCGCGTGTGGACATGGCCGGCCGTGACTTGACCGACTACCTCATGAAGATTCTTGCTGAGCGCGGCTACACCTTCTCCACCACTGCCGAGCGTGAAATCGTCCGCGACATCAAGGAGAAGCTCTGCTACGTCGCCCTCGACTTCGAGCAGGAGATCCAGACCGCCAGCCAGAGCTCTTCCCTCGAGAAGTCCTACGAGCTTCCCGACGGCCAAGTCATCACCATCGGCAACGTGCGCTTCCGGGCTCCAGAGGCTCTCTTCCAGCCATCCGTCCTCGGTCTCGAATCCGGCGGCATCCACGTCACCACCTTCAACTCCATCATGAAGTGCGACGTCGACGTCCGTAAGGATCTCTACGGCAACATCGTCATGGTAAGCTATGTTTTACATCTTCTACATTGTCAAAGCTAACGTGTGTTTAGTCCGGCGGCACCACCATGTACCCAGGTATCTCCGACCGCATGCAGAAGGAGATCACTGCCCTCGCCCCATCCTCGATGAAGGTCAAGATCATCGCCCCACCGGAGCGCAAGTACTCCGTGTGGATCGGTGGCTCCATTCTCGCCTCGCTCTCGACCTTCCAGCAGATGTGGATCTCCAAGCAGGAGTACGACGAGTCCGGCCCATCCATCGTGCACAGGAAGTGCTTCTAAGTGCATCCCACCCCCGCAACATCATCACAACAACAGTCTTCATTGCAGCGAGCGTGTTGAGAGGTTGGGCGAGCACTCTGCGGTACGGCTTAGATGGCAAGATTCAGCAATGGCGAAGTCAGTTTGGGTGCGGGTGTTTCGCGCTGTGCTGGTGATGGGCGTGTGTGTGCTACTGCTTATGCGATGCTCTGTTGGGCTGAGCGGCTGTTCACTTAACTCCACACACCAATACGTGCTTGACTACTTCCCGGCATCCTGCTAGCTAGGTCGACTGCGTGGTGTATGCCCTTATGGCGAGATGAAATAAAATGTGGCTTGTTTTCAGAGAAGCTTTGTGCATCTGTGCTTTTCCAGACCTCACCTCTACTTTGGCCTCGTCGAGGAGCAGTCTACTTATGCTCCAGTCATGCTGCCCTTATCTACGTAGATAGACGGCATACGAACAGCATGAGAACAGTACTTGAAGCGACTGATGTCGAGCTTGTGACGTAGCTCCAGGAAAGGAAGCTCAACTACAGTGGCAAACATCTCGTGAAGCATTTGGTCGGTATCCTTTCTGCTTCTTCTCCTTTCTTCCACTCTCTCATATCCTCGTTCAGTCTGGCCACAAAGGCATTGAAACGCCTCTCTACTCGCTCCCCTCCTTCCCTCTCAAGAGAAAGAGACATCACCACTTCCCAAACCATGGCTGCAGACGCCGAGAAGAAGAACATTGTCATCATCGGCGGCGGCATTATAGGCTGCACCTCTGCCTACTTCCTCACACGCCACCCTTCATACGACCCGAGCAAACACACCATCACCCTCCTCGAAGCTACCAAGATCGCGGGAGGCGCGTCGGGCAAAGCTGGCGGACTTCTGGCATTATGGGCATATCCTAGCAGCATTGTACCACTGAGTTACCGACTGCACGAGCAGCTTGCCAAAGAGCATGGCGGAGCGGATAGATGGGGGTACAGGAAACTGCATGTAGGACAAGTGGACTGCAGAGGTCGAGCGTTCGAGAAGCCGAGTAAAAGCACGGTCAACGGCAAAGACGCCGAGATGGACGGCGAAGCCGGCGACACCAAAGCAGAGCGCAACGGCGAAGCACACGTGAGTCTGCAGAAACGCAGCAAAGAGGCCATGGCGAAGCTGCAAGCCGCCGGCATGCCGAAGGAACTCGACTGGGTCTCTCCAGACTGCGATCCCGTGTACGACGAGATGGGCGACCCTTCCACCACGGCACAAGTCCACCCTTACCAGTTCACAACCGCCATGGCGGACCTCGCGGCAGAGAAAGGCGCAGATATCCGCACCGGCGCCAGCGTGACCGGGATAAACTACTCCGCCTCCGGCGCGGTGGAGAGCGTAACATACACCGACAAATCCTCCAACGAACCCACAACCCTCCCCGCAACAGACGTAATCCTCTCCGCCGGCCCCTGGACCCAGTCCGTCTACCCACCCACCCCCATCGCCGCCTTACGAGCCCACTCCGTCACGATCCGGCCTAGTCGCCCCGTAAGCGCCTTCGCGCTCTTCACGCACATCGCCCTCCCGCCCAAAGACGCCAAAAAGAAGAAACCCACGGGCAGCAAATGGTTCTCCTCTTCCCAAGGGTCGGAGACCGTAACGCCCGAAATCTACGCCCGCCCACACAACGAAGTCTACGCCTGCGGCGAAGGGGACCGTCTCGTCCCGCTGCCTGCTTCTACCGACCTCGTCGAGTGCGACGAAGCCCGGTGTCAGGATATCGTGGACCACGTGTCTTCCATCTCGGACGAGTTGAGGGATGGCGAGGTCACGGCGAGGCAAGCGTGTTATCTGCCGAATGTCAATGCTGGCAGCGGGGGGCCGTTGGTGGGGAGGACGGGGGTGGAGGGGTTGTGGATGGCGGCTGGGCATACTTGTTGGGGGATCCAGAATGGACCTGGGACGGGGAAACTGGTTAGTGAGTTTGTGTTTGAGGGGGAGGCGAAGAGTGCGAAGGTGAAGGGGCTGGATCCAAGGAATGTGCTGTAATTGGTGATGGAGTGGTTTAGAGGATGAGATACCCAAGAATGATGATGCTGATGTTGATGATGGTTATGATGGCTTCTTCTGACTGTTAGACTCTGAACACCCCCCAACGTTGAGGACCCGTGAGGTAGAACGTTAGACCCAGGTATCGCTATGCATTGCCCCAACTCCCCATAAACACTCCTAGGGCCCTCTCTATCGCCGTACTCCTTTCAAGCACAATCAGGGCATCGCCATCCGTGCACCCTCTGCTCCAAGCCAACGCAAGCGAGGTGGAAGTCCTTTTGGACACATCCCTACCACAAATCAGCATAGCCCAAACTCCTTGGAAAACAGAGTAACTCACCAGATCAGCACAAGCAATACTCCCCATCTGCCACGAAGCCGACTGTCCACAGAAGCACAGTCCTTTCACCTTCGCGCTTGCGGTACTCTGTGTGGCTATGCTAGGCGCTTTACCCTTCGCCTTCGCCGTTCCGTTGGTCAGAGGTTCCCTTGCTTGTTCGCCGTTGACGGACGGCGTCACGCTACGATCGCCGTCGAAGCTGACGAATTTCCCGTTGACCCATCTCTTCCTCTCCCTACCCGTTGCGTGGCCGTTGAGACCGGGTGTTCCGTCTCTTCCATTACCCATCTGGGGATCCGGTGCAGCTCCCGCGGTTGCAGGCGTCTCATGATGTGAAGTCGGAGCTCTGTGTCCGCCGTTTGTCTGCTCAAGACAGTATGAGAACGTCTCGTGCCCGATGATGTTGTGTTCATGAAGCAGCAGCAACTTCTCCTTGAATAGTCGCTGCCATTCCGGATCTTGCAACTTCTGCCGACGCTGCCGTGTGAACCGCACCAGTGCCTCCCTCACGAAGAGGCTCGATTCAGGCTGCTCGCGCTCCATATGCGCGTCCCACAGGAGCGAGAAGTCCCTCGCTGCGCCGGTGATGCCGGCTTCTTCGAGCACATGGCTGGTCTTCTCCTTATGCCAGGACTCGTCGATGTCCTCGTCGCTGTCAGAGACCAGCGAGCCGGGCTCGATGACTTGCTTCGAGGTGGTGTGGTAGAATCGGACGCCTGGTACGTTGGGCACTCTACGCTTGGCAGGCCGCATGTCTGGCAAATCCTCAACTTCTTCTGGCGCAGGGCGTTTCCGGACAGGCTGAGGTGTGCCGTGGGCTGAAGCACCGTTGATTTTGGCCTTGGCTCCTTTCCTTCGCCCGGTCTTCCGTTTGGGCCGCGTGCCCATCCAGTCGTCTTCGCCATCAAGCTGCGCATCGACATCGAAAGGTCGGTGCGGTGCGGTCCAGTTCATCTGTTCAGCTGGATCGGCCGCATTCCTCACCTTCTCCGTCGAATCTTCTGCGCCTAAGCTGATCCACACGGTGTAGCGTCCCATGGCTCTTGCTGACAATCCGGCGTCTTCCATTTCAAACTTGAAGTGGTCGTGGTAAGTCGCACAATGCAGCCTCAGTCTGCTCATTGACGGTTGCACAGGTGCGCCGGGGCAGAGAGGACAAGTGAGACCCTCCACTGTCTTTGTCCTGGTGTACAGCCCGTCTTGATACTTGTAGACGACCTCGCATCGCTGCGGTTCCTTTTCAAGATCATCTGAAGCTGTTGGCGTCGGTAGCTGTCTACTTGTCCTGCTCACAGTCTCGCGCTTCCTGTTGTACCGTTCCAGAACGGTACCTTTCCGTTCAGTCCAGCCCATAGCTAGCTGAAGTTGATACCCAGAACTCAGTGGCTTGAGCGACGAAGCTTGGCCGACCTTGCCTTCCTTCGGGCGCACCAATGATATTGTATGGCCAGGAGGAGGACACTCTGGAAGCTTTTCCCAGACAGCTGTGAGTGTTCCGGCACCTGCTGTTGTTCCCGCGTAGCTGTCTCGATTCCTGCCGGCTGCATCGTTGCCCTCGAGTTGGTACAGTAGGTCGGCAGTGTCTTCGCTGTCCTGGCAGCGAATCATGACCTTGAGGTCATACTTGGTCGTTACCGTTCGCTTCCAGCGATAAGGCTTCTTGCCGGTCTCCTTGACGGTGAACAATTTCTCCACTGGGATGGACAAGGGTTGATCCAGCTCGATATCGAAGTCAGATACTCCATTTTCCTTCTTTCCGTTGATGGTCGCCGACCTCGTCTCATGGTAGATTCCCCTCCTCTCACTGCCAGCTTCAGAGTTGACTATGTTGAAGACAACATTGCAAGGCAGGCTGAACCCCACATCTGTCGAAGGAAGCCACTCCAGGCCATCAGTCACTCCCATCCTTCGTTCAGACCGTCTCACTGTCGCCGCCTTCGACTTCGGATGCTGAATGCGTAGCCCCTCAACAGAAAGAAGCGGCTTCTGACCCTTCATCAAACACTCCAACATCTCCGTAGTAGGGTAATTCCACCCAGCAGAAGTCCTCTCGTTCGCGACCATGCCCTCATGCGCTTCAGCGATGTCTCTGGCGCCAGTAGCACGTCTAAGGATACTCTCGTGCGAATCCAGAATGTGACGCAGGTTGCGCCGGAGAAATCGTCGCTCGGGGGCTAATGCGCGGTGCAAACATACATTGCCTACCAGTCGTTTGTGGTTTGCTGTCGTCTCAACCATGGCAACTGGGGTTCGCTGTCGTGTTGTGGAACGAATGAGGTCGCGGCGCGGAAACGGAAAGCAAGTGGTCGCGGAGGTTGTAGTTCATTTCGAAGAGTCGTGATCCCAGTGAATGATGAAAATGGTCGGAACTGAGCGACACAGCGCAAGTGAAGTCTTTCTAGGCTGTCTGGCCCTGGCATGCGTCCGAATGCGCGATCAAAGGTTCTCTTTCATCGTCCAGGTCGTACTGAGCGACTTAAGACGCGGCGTGCGGGAGCAATAGTCACTAATGACGGGCCAGTGCGACGTCTCCGGGCCTTCATCCGGTCAGATCGAGCCGGTTCTGGCGTTCTCGTAGGTTGCGTGAGCACAGCTGACAGCGAAGTCTAGAGCGACAGGTCTTGGAGGTGCTACACCAGTGCACGCGCCTGCTCTTAGCGCTGAGATATGGCTTGGCAGTCGCTGCCTTCCTGGACGGGATTGTACGCGGGACAAGATTCACGATAAACAGGCACGACGATTCGAATGATGTGAAGAGATCAACGACAGACAGCCACGGGGGATAGAGGACGCAGAAGATACGTTTCCATTCTGATGCACCCCACATTCGAAACTACCAAACGCCACAGAACTCCAGTAGCTACTGAACAGCCTCTGCAGCGCAGGCTCGCCCCGAAGATTCCATTACACCCTCTGAGGCTGTCCATGCAAATCTGCCAGAAAGCCCCCAACTCAACCAGCAGAGAGAGAGAAGCAGTAGTCTAGCATGCTTGAAACGCCCGCCGGATATAGAACAATGGCCATGTGATATTCAACCGTCCTCCAACGACCACTCCGTTTGCTGCGCGGTTGACAAGCTTAGCAGCATCCGCCAGCGCTGCCGGACTGCACGCCCTGGCCTTGGCCGACTTGCACGGTGGGCTTATTGTTGACGGTCGTGTTGCCCATGCGCTCCTTGATCTGGCGCGCCATGGTCAGGAAGGCTTGCTCGACGTTGCTGGCGTTCTTGGCGGAGGTCTCGAGGAAGGGGATGCCGAGGCTGTCTGCGAACTCCTGTATGGCGTATTAGTATCATGCCTTTCAAATAGAGTGTATAGGATATACGGACCTTCGCCACTGTGTACTCCACAACCTTCTTGTCCGTCATATCGCTCTTGTTGCCCACCAGCAGCTTGTTCACACCCTCGGTCGCGTAGCGGTCGATCTCCTGCAGCCACTGCTTGACGTTGTTGAAGCTGTCCATGTCGGTGACATCGTAGACGACGCAGATGCCGTGGGCGCCGCGGTAGTAGGAGGAAGTGATGGTGCGGAAGCGCTCTTGTCCAGCAGTGTCCCACTAGAAACTCACGTCAGCTCTTGTTAGACCTCCGCAGTGACGTGTCGGAAGCCTCGTACGATCTGCAACTTCACCGTCTTGCCATCAAGCTCAATCGTCCTGATTTTCTGACTCGCTGTCAGCCTGAGCTTTCCAAAGCACGTATGTGTATACTCACGAAGTCGACGCCGATCGTGGAGATGTAGCTCTCGGTGTACGTGTCGTCCGCGAACCGCAACAGCAAGCAGGACTTTCCGACACCCGAGTCACCGATAAGCAGAAGCTTGAAGAGATAGTCGTATCTGCACGCATCAGGTATCAGCTGGTTGTACTCCTGGTCCGACATCTTGCTCTGCTTCTGCAGAAGGTGCGGTGGCTGAGGCGGTGGCATCTCCGTGGTTGGAGTGCGGCTTTGGACTTTGTTGGTTGTATGGTGGAAGGAGGTGGGTTTGGAGGGGCGGAGAAGACGCTGCGGTAGGCCGGCGAGTCAGTCATTTGCGTTTTGAAAGTCACGTAGCATGTGAAACCACATTCTCATGTGGTCTTTCGCTGCCTGGGTCGACTTACTACTCTGGATTCATTGTCGCAGCGGCGATTGCTCAGTTGCGGTCGGGGTTGTGATGCGTCGCAGCAGTTGAGAGTCAGGTTGGAGTTTTTGGTAAGGCGGATCTGGTAAAGGGGCGAGTAGGCAAGATAAGGGAAGAGTGTTTCGTGGATGCGACAGGCGACAACAGGTATGGCGAGTGATGTTGGCTTGCTGATGGTTTTGCCAAGCGTTGTCTTAGGTCTCGAGCGGTATCATCCCTGCAGTCATGTGACAGCCCTCGTCTCGGTCTCGCGAAAAACACAACCAGCGTGGCCAGCGAATATGTACAACAAAAGACGGAAGATCTTGACATCTTAGATCACAAAGGTCTTTCCGTTCAGCACACGAGGAAAAACATCGCCATAGATACACCCAGAGAGAAAAGCACTCGCTATGCAGCCCATTCACGCGTCTCAATCATCAATCTCATGCACGCATTAACACGGTAAAGCAACAGTTCTCATCCGCTCATGCCACTAAGTCTCTGATCCTCCCACCACCTGTACTCACCACCCCGGATTCGGCGGCGGCGAAGCATACCCCTGCTGGCCCGGGAATCCATATCCTCCCTGCTGCTGCTGAGGCGCATAAGCCTGATACTGCTGCCCCTGTCCATGCTGCTGCTCATGGCCACCATAGCTTGGGTTCTGTCCGTAGCCCTGCGATGATGGTGGCGGCGGGTAGGACTGCTGGCCGCCATAGCTAGGCTGATGACCATAAGAGCTCTGGCCGTGTGGATCGTGATGAGATGGAGCTGGGTGACCGTATGGATGTTGCTGCTGCCCGTATTGGTTTCCGTAAGGCGACTGACCCGGTGGAGGTGGTGGGTACTGGTTGTAGCTGCTTTGCTGCGCACCGTAGGCTCCTGGCGCACCATGTTGGGCGGGAGCTTGTTGGCCGTAGGCAGGCTGTTGTTGCCCGTAGCCTGGCGTGCTGTGACCATACTGCGCTGGCGCCGGGCTCGCACCATGCTGTGGTCCTGGCGTCGGGTATCCTCCAGGCTGGTGGCCGTACGCACCTGAGCTCGGTGTGTGTGCCTGTTGATACGAGGCTGGCGGTGCAGTGCCAGAATATGTTCCAGTCTGGCCAGAGTGAGAGTAGCCGTATTGGTTACCACTGGTATTTGGTTTTCCATGGCCTCCCAGAAAGTTGCTCGCCATCGAACCAAAGCCACCCAGACCAGAGCTGCTGCTTCCATGTTGTCCAGACGAAGGAGTGCCGCTATGGGACGACGACGATCCTCCCAGGAATGACGACGCCAGTCCACCAAGTCCAGAGGACGACGAAGGCTTTCCTCCACTGCTAGACCCATGACTGCTACTACCGCCCAAGAACTGCGACGCCAGCCCACCAAGACCGCCTTGCTGGGACGACGAGTGCTTGCCGCCGCCAATGACTTGGTTCATCATCATGCTCTGCGTCTCGACCGTCAGCCAAACGCATGCCTGATACCTCCATTGTTCTCCCACTTACCCCAAGACTCCTATCACTCTCTTGTCCGCCCATCCCTCGTGTCCCCTCCCCCTCACTCGGCGCACCATAAGGATTGCCCTGAGCAGGCGTGCCCCCAGGGGTAGGGACCTGCGGTGCAGCCATAGTCGGAACCTCCCACGTGCTCTCGCCGGTGCTTATCTGGACGAAGTAGTACTTTCTCGATCTTCAAACCCCCAGAGATATCAGCTCAGCTCTTCACTCCACATGCCAACCACCCAGGCAAGGTTGTAAAGGGTAGGTGTAGGTAGGACGTACTTAGCATCCCACTGCGCAATCCTTCAATCACCCCAGGGCGCTGTCAGCTATGTGCTCGCTAACGCGCGGTCAAAGTATTCGTTCACGAGAGCAGAAAGAGGACGGACGCACCATCCGGGTGGCAGTGAAGGCGGGCCATGGTCGGGGCCTGCGTCTGGCGTAGGAGGGAGATCCATCGTTGGCGACGCAGTTGCTCTCGTCTCCTCGTTCAGGTGTGTGCTGCGACAGCTGGGAATCTTCTGCTGCGCTTGGTTTCGCTGTCGCGTTCGCGTGTAGCCGAGGTGCTGTGGCACAAGAAGCTTTGAGAAAGGTGAAGGGACTGGTAGAGGAAAGATAGTGAAGTCAATTATTGCAAGAGGAAAGAAGGAAGCATGATGGTCAAACGAGGTTGCGAAATGATTTCACACTACTGGTTTCAAGCTCCTTCTGCGCCTGCACGGTCAGGTGGAGGACAGAAGAGCTGCATGTGGCCATACTGCTGACGACTGACGCGCCTATCGGCCGTTTGGTGACGATGGGCGGTCTGAGTGTGGCTGTGTGCAGGTGCAGCAAAAGAGAAGCTGTAGTGAACTCTGCCGGCACTTGGAGATAGGCCTTCCGCTGCAAGGGTTTTGTGCAGCACTTGTGCTCGCCTGAGTACCAAAAGACATGTAGGCATTGATTCGCGATGTGGGTATACAGCTGCCATTCTCATTCTGACTAGAGACAACGAAAACAAGCAGTATCAGCATTGACTGTCGTTAGCCATCCCGTACAAGAACAGCCTTGCCGGGGTGGTATCCTCCAGTCCGTCTACGCTATACTGCCAAACATGCAATCTTTTCGCCAACCACGCCAAGCTCAATCAACATCTTCAGTGCCTTGCGACACCGCGTCTTGCCCAGATCAGTCTTGCGTAGTCGTCTAGTACTCCGCCTCAGCACCGTCGTCGCCCTCGGCAGAGTCGGCAGCAACCTCTTCGTAGTCACGCTCGAGTGCAGCCAGGTCCTCGCGAGCCTCAGAGAACTCACCCTCCTCCATACCCTCACCGACGTACCAGTGGACGAAGGCGCGCTTGCTGTACATAAGATCGAACTTGTGCGAGAGCGAAGCCCATGCCTCGGCGATGGCGGTGGTGTTGGACAGCATGCACACGGCGCGGTTGACCTTTGCGAGATCGCCGTTGGGGACCATCTGTGGCGGCTGGTAGCAGATACCGATCTTGAAGCCAGTCGGGCACCAGTCGACGAACTGAATGGTGCGCTTGGTCTTGAGAGTGGCCACGGCCTGCTGGACATCCACCGGGACGACGTCACCACGGTAGAGCAAGCAAGTCGCCATGTACTTGCCGTTGCGCGGGTCGCACTTCACCATCTGGCTGTTTGGCTCGAAGCACGACATGGAGATCTCCTGCACGCTGTTGGCCTCGTGGGCAGCCTTGGCCGCAGAGACGATTGGTGCGTAGGCGACGAGAGGGAAGTGGATGCGTGGGTACGGGACGAGGTTGGTCTGGAACTCGTTCAAGTCGACGTTGAGCGAGCCGTCAAAGCGGAGAGAGGCGGTGATGGAGGAGACGACCTGAGCAATCAGGCGGTTAAGGTTCTCGTAGTTTGGTCGCTCCAGACCGAGGTTGCGGCGGCAGATGTCGTAGATAGCGTCATTGTCGACCATGAACGAGCAGTCGCTGTGCTCGAGGGTGGTGTGGGTGGTGAGGATGGAGTTGTACGGCTCAACGACGGACGTGGCGACCTGAGGAGCTGGGTAGACGCAGAACTCCAGCTTGCACTTCTTGCCGTAGTCGACCGACAGACGCTCCATCAACAGCGCACCGAAGCCGGACCCAGTGCCACCGCCGAAGCTGTGGAACACGAGGAAGCCCTGGAGACCAGAGCAGTTGTCCGCCACACGCCTAACCTTGTCCAGCACTTGGTCGATGAGCTCCTTGCCGACAGTGTAGTGGCCACGTGCGTAGTTGTTTGAGGCATCCTCCTTGCCAGAGATCATCTGCTCAGGGTGGAAGAGGCTGCGGTAGGTGCCGGTGCGGACCTCGTCGATAACGTTGGGCTCGAGATCGCAGTAGATGGTGCGTGGGACGTACTTGCCCTGGCCTGTCGTTCATGTTAGCATTGAGTAAAGAAGCATGTATCAGCAAGCACATACCAGTCTCGGAGAAGAAGGTAGAGAATCCATGGTCGTCCTCGGCCGCCTTGCGCTCGTCGGTGAGGTAGCCGTCAGGCTGTTCACAGTGTCAGCAACGTATTCTCACCCACTCTTGTCTGTGTTCCTTACCTGGATGCCGTGCTCAAGGCAGTACAGCTGTTTTCACCTCAATGTCAGTCCGAGTCTCCTTAGGCAGCCGAATTTCGCTCGTGCGCCGAATATGGTCCTCATCCCAGTCTCTCCACAGGGTGTACTAACCTCCCAGCAGCTGTTGGCGATCTGGCAACCGGCTTGGCCGACTAAACGCGTCGAGAGTCAGTAGATGTTTCGTTTCTCCCAGCAGTCCCTGACCAGGCGGTCAAGCGCGCGGGGCACGGTGTGGTAGGAGTAAACATACCGTTCAGACTGATGACTTCACGCATGTTGGCGGTGCTGTGCGGTGACAGATAAGGGTGAGGCGGGATGGGGTCGCTTGGGTCTGGATGGAGGGTGAAGAGGGAGTGGTGGAGGCCGCGTCGTGGTTGAACTTCGAACTGTCGTCGCTTGGTGGGGAGCAATAAACAGTGCGCGGGAAGGCACGCCGCTTAGTCCCTGCTAGCGCTGGATCGCTCCGGCCAATGAGAGGACAGGAACGGCTTGGGGATGTTCAGCAGCACATGTCAACTGCGTCCGTACAATTCTACATGGAAATTCGAAGGAACATGCATCGTCAGGCTGATGTAGTGGTGTCTTCGGAAGTCAAGCAGACTGCACGAGATACTCAAGCACCAATCTGCCAGCACAGCGACAAATCGACCAATGGAGGCCTAGAACGACGGAGCCTTGTCTCCAGTGTTTTCCGTGCCGCCTCAAAAGCGCGTCCGGTTATGTGGCAGTTTACGAGTATTTGCCGAGCTCGAGAATGTGCCAGAGGACTCATGGTCAGCCCAACCCAGGGGACAAGGCAGATGTCGATCCGCTTTGCACCAGTTCCGTGCCCTGACTCGAAGTCTTCCAACGGCTCTCCAATGGGTCAAAGAGACATGAGCCTTCATCTCGTCGGATGACATCGTCGAGAGCGGTCTCGCCTTAGGAGACTTCGTTGACGTGGACCCGCTGCGCTGGGAAATGGCAAGGTTGAACAATGGTGCAAGAGGCTGAGACTCGACGCTCACATGACCATTCGCTTCCTCCGTACCTACGTTCTCTAAACAGTGTTGTATTCATACCATCATCCAAGGCACTCTTCCACTGAACCGACTACTGTCCACTCACATGCTTCTTCCAAATCCTACCCTGACATGAACCCAAGCGTGCGCCAAACACCTCGCTAAACCGCAATCACATCTTCCACATATCACCGCCCAAACCTCCTCGACGACCCCCCATCATTACCTCCCTGCTGCTGCGGCGGCGGCTCATACGGCCCCTGTCCCCCCGGACTCGCCGACCTCGTCCCATACAACCGCGCCTTCAACCTATCCTGCGCCGTCCCACCGGTACTACCCGTCGAAGGCGTTGTCTCATAAGTCGGCCTCCCAGACTGATTCGACTGCATGCTCTGATACGACCCTGCGCGCTGCGAAGGCAGAGGCCGCGGCGCCAGACCGCCTGGATTACTGGGTGCAGGTGCGGCGGCAACGGGTCTTCGTCCGGCACGGAGGGATTGCGGTTGCATTGGCGCCGGTTGTGATTGTGCAGGAGGGTCCCAGAGATCGCTGAGGCTGCTGCGGCCGCCTGGTTGTTGCTGAGCTTGGTTCTGGACGGGAGCGTAGGAGGATTTGGCGCCGGTGATGCTGCTCAGGTAGCTTGATGTGGATGTGAGTTGAGGCTGCGGCGTGACGGCTCGTCTATCATTTGGGTCGGGAGGGAGCCATTGGGGGTACGGGCGGCCTTTTTCCGTATAGTAGGCTCGCAGCACGCGGCTGATGTGGGAGTCGTCTTCGGTGTCGCCGTCTTCTTCGTTGGAGAGGAGGGTGCGGCGGATGGATTGGTAGCGGGAGGTTGTGGAGGTGAGGAGGTTGCTGAGGTAGGAGGACATGTTGGTGGTGTGCAGGGCGTGAGTGCAGCAGAAGTGGTCGTTGGAGTTGAACTTCGTGGTTTCCCACCTGCATCCCACCTGTGGCTGTGCTTGTGGCGTCGCCCTGCAGGGAGGGATATGAGCACACATCACCAAACGATTGTCTGATTCCAACACCTCGCCAAGCGATTCCAATAGTAGGACAAGTGACAGTCAGCTTCAAGGACAGCCCATCTCACCGCACTGTCCCGCATCCAACGTGGCCGAGTGCGGCATCGTCTTCACCAGCAAACTCATAACATGCAGCACCAGCGGATCGATATGCAGGAGCCTCGCAAAATCGAGAAGGATAATGAACGCCCAAACCAGCTCAATCTTCGGCCATGTTTGCAAGGCCCATTCTTGCTGCGAGTCGGCGGTTGCGTTTGCGCCGTGAAGGCGTTCGTCGAAGAACATTAATCCTGGTGGTGCTTTGGGATGGACTTGATGAATGAGTCGGAGAGCGCTGTGCAAAGATCGTCGCGCCCTGGATATTCCAGTCGAGTAGCTGCGATGGAGGCTGATGTCAATCTGCTTGCGGGCGATGAAGAAGGACGGAAGTATTAAAGAAGTGGTGATGGAAGAGAGAGGTGTGGCTCATCAGCAAAAGCTAAACCTTTAGGCCTTTAGGAGTGCCTCGAATGGTCATATCTACTTAAAAGTACTACGAAAAATGGCTGACATTTACTGGAGTGATGTAGAGTCGTGTACAGGCGCTGAAGAGCGAAGTTTAGATTCTGATAAGGCATCGAAGACGATACTCCACCAGAAAAGACCGCAGTCGGCTGGCTGTCTACGACGATGTGTCCTTCTGCTGCAGGGACATCTTCGCTGACCAGCAGCATTCCCAAGAGCTACACATCTCAGCTCTGCTGCGGTGTGGTATGCGCCAGCATCCGCAACCTCTCCTAGCAGGCCTTGTACAGATTGCTGGACTGGCGGCAACCAGCTAAAGGCCAGCTTCCATGCGGTGTGGCCGTGTGCGCTTTGTTTCTCACATCAACACCAAGGCTCACACAACCCGTTCCACCAACACCGATCCAAAGAACCATCTGGTTGTGCCAAACCGCAAATTGGCGGGATCATTCGTTAAGGAGGTACTTCGTCTCAGTTGCTGAGCCTGTTATGAGTCCTCATGGCTAGCACTCAGCCAAGGCTGCTAAAGTGTTGCCCTCGAGTAGTTGTCTCAGCCCCGCCAACGGCATGTCTCGCCAATTTGCGAATCTCAGGACCAACCTTGAAAGCTCGAGAAGTTGAGTTGACGGCAGTGGTTCCCATCCCGGCTCTGCTCTTACTGTTCGCCGTTTCGTGCCCTCTTGCCCCTTTGGTGAAGCAGAGACTGCTGCTAATGTAAGTTTTGCCTACAAAACAGTCCTTCCTACTTCGAGGCACGGCGCCTGGATTTGCTGAGCGGCTTGGTCGTATACCACGGTCTCAATGCTTACCATCTTTCTCGGCCCACTGCAGGAAATACAAGACAAATTCCGTGCTTCTGCTCTGGATCATCTTTCTCGGCCCGGGACAGCGCATTGCGAGGCCGTTAGCTCAAGAGCGAGATCTGTGGACAGTCTAGAAAGAGACACTGAACTGTAGCCACTGACCTGCACTCTTACCTTGGGACTCTTTTTGATCAGTACAAGTGCTTGTCGTGACTTCTGCTGCTTCCCTACGCAGCACCAAGATTTTGCTTGAAATCTGGGTGCAGTCTGTACTTCACAAAACTGTCGCAGTCCATGAGAAGGATGCGCTCGCTCTCCATGGACAGATCTGGAGCCCTGGAGCACGCGACAAATTCTCGTGCAACGCGTCTCGCGATGTGGGGCAAGAGATCAGCCGTGTAGAAAGTCCGAATCTGGCACAGAAGTCCGTCGCTCCCGCCGCATCCACCACCAAAGGACCAGATGGAAGCTCTCTGTCCGTCTATACAGCATGCACGCCTGACATTCGCGAGGGCCAGAACACGCAGGGAGCTGCGGGTAGAGCGGTGGAGCTGGCGAGGTCGCGTCCTTCTGACTTGCATGTGATTCTTCGCCAGCTGTTCCGTCCCCCCGAAAACAGCTTGGTCTGGCATTGCTGGTTCCTGGACTAGCAAGAATTGCCTTTCCTTCCGCAAACTCTGTCTCTTCATGCCATTTTTCCTCGGGACACCGACCTGCGATTGTTGCGGGTTGCGAATTCGTGATACGGACATTTCTCGGAGCCTGCAGTTCGGCCAGCAGTGCTCGTGCTTGAGCTGAGACGGCGCTCGTGCATGTTGTTGCATCCAGGTCGCTGCCGGGATGTTGACGAGCTCCTTGGTTTCCCCGCACAACTGCTTGTCGTGGGCTGCCAGCTGTTTCGCTGGAAGATTGCTTCTCGACACTCGCAGATGAGCTCGTTCGCTCGATACGGACAGCAGCAGATCAAATAGACACAGCCAAGGACGCGCAGACGGTGACGATGGGTGGGGAAGCTGTGGACATCTCCGATCATGAGGGCATCCACCACGACTGCCGGCAGGGGGTGTTAGTAGCAAGCATCCGAGTTGAGTGCGATGGTGCAGCTCTCATGATAACCCAAGCATCCCCACTGTCAAAGTGTATATAGAGGAGCTTCTGCTGGCGCCAGGACTGGAGCTGTCAAATACCATCTCGAGCCGCGTAGCCGTTCTCATTCTTCGAAGCTTCATCATACACTCGCAAAGGCAGGCAAAGTGCGGCAAGTCTCTCCCCGCAATATCCCAAACAATGCCCCCAAACCCGGCAATTGAGACCGTCGCTCGGCGGGATGGAAGGATACGGCGCTAACGCAACGATGATGGCAGTCACGGACCAGCCGCTTGTTTTATTCAAGAGCTCTCCGATAGCTACAAAAACACCTCCGCCGCCTTCTGAACGTCCGCCTCTTTTGCTTCAGGACTACTCTCCACTCAATCACAATGGTATTTGCACGATCTGCCTTCCGCGCCGCCCGTCCCGCGAGCTCTCTGCTCAAGCAGAGCAGCGCGCCTGCTTCGGCACTGCGCGGGGCGTCGCTGGCCAAGACGGCGAGCCTGGGAGGTGTTCGCACGCTGACAGCGACTTCGTCGCGACAGGGCAAGGTTCTCCTCGTTCTGTACGATGTAAGGCATTGCCAATGGCTTGATGCTCACCTTCTCCAGCTAACGGCGAGCTTCTAGGGCTTTGAGCACGCCAAACAAGAGCCAAAGCTGCTGGGTACCACCGAGAACGAGCTCGGCATCCGCAAGTGGCTCGAGGACCAGGGCCACACTCTCGTGACCACCTCCGACAAGGAGGGCGAGAACAGCAAGTTCGACCAGGAGCTCGTTGACGCTGAGGTCATCATCACCACACCGTATGTTCAACACCATACTTGAGAAAGCTCAGTAGGCGGCCATCAAGCTAATACCTGACCCAGCTTCCACCCTGGCTACCTCACTGCAGAGCGCCTTGCAAAGGCGAAGAACCTCAAGATCGCCGTGACCGCTGGTATCGGCTCCGACCATGTGGACCTCAACGCCGCGAACAAGACCAATGGCGGCATCACCGTCGCTGAGGTCACTGGCTCCAACGTTGTCTCCGTCGCCGAGCACGTCGTCATGACCATCCTGACCCTTGTCCGCAACTTTGTCCCATCTCGCGAGATGATCAAGGCCGGTGAATGGAACGTCGCCGCTGTCGCCAAGAACGAGTACGACCTCGAGAACAAGGTAGTCGGTACCGTCGCTGTTGGCCGCATTGGTGAGCGTGTGCTCCGCAGGCTGAAGCCATTCGACTGCAAGGAACTCCTCTACTTCGACTACCAGCCACTTTCGCCTGAGAAGGAGAAGGAGATTGGCTGCCGCAGGGTCGAGAACCTCGAGGAGATGCTCGCGCAGTGCGACGTTGTCACCATCAACTGCCCGCTCCACGAGAAGACCCGCGGTCTCTTCAACAAGGAGCTGCTCAGCAAGATGAAGAAGGGTGCGTTCTGATCAACTTCATTCGACCTCGCTCCATACTGATCATTCGCAGGTGCATGGCTCGTCAACACCGCCCGTGGCGCCATCGTCGTCAAGGAGGACGTCGCCGAGGCCCTCAAGAGCGGCCAGCTCCGCGGCTACGGCGGTGACGTCTGGTTCCCACAGCCAGCGCCCAAGGACCACCCGCTCCGTTACGCCGAGCACCCATGGGGCGGCGGCAACGCCACCGTGCCTCACATGTCCGGTACCTCGATCGACGCCCAGGTGCGATACGCCACCGGTGTGAAGAACATCCTCGAATCGTACTTCAGCGGCAAGCAGGACTACAGGCCCGAGGACTTGATTGTGCACCAGGGCGACTACGCCACCAAGGCGTACGGCCAGCGTAACAAGCAATAGATGAGTTGAGATGAGAAGGGAGAGTGATGGGGATGAGGGGGATATGAAGCAGGACAACAATGTGGATGCATCGTGAAGGAGCTGGGGTGAGGGCGAGGAAAGCAGATTTTTTCTGTATCGTCAGCCCAAAAGCTGCACTTGGTAGTTGCTACTAGCGAATGTTTGACCCAAGACGCTTTATCCTTCTTCTCTCCTGATGCTGCGCTTGACAACACCTCCCGCAGTCACGTCGCTCTCGTATATGCTGGTGGCAGCTATACCAAGCCGCCAACGTAGGTCGCTTCAGAGGACCGACTGCAAGCTACTGTGTAGTCGCAACATCGCCTTGCCTTTCCTTCGCATTCGCAGCCTTTGCGTCGTATCGTTACCTTCGAGCCTTGTCATGGACGACGAGAAAACAGTGTCTTCCGGGAGACTGCTGCAACTTCGACTAGCCCTCATCGCATCTTTGCATCCAGATCTCATCATGATTGTCAAACATCAAGTCATCAGGTCCTGCCAGGCCAAGGAAAGTTTCACATCCAATTCCAGTGCTTTTCCCGTGTATCAGAATACACCACATTCGAATGGCTTGCCTCACTTCTGGTCGCAGTCACACGGCTGTTGCCGGTCGGTCTGGATCTCTGCGGGAAGACGACCTGATTACGGTGCAGACTGCAGCATCTGATGACAACCCGCCGAAGTAGCTCCGGCGGGGCGGGAGGCCTTGGGTTGTCTGGAGGATAGATCTGTATGCACACGCAAGCACGGTAAGTCGGGCAGCAAGCAAGAAAGTCGGTATAGATGAGATTGACAGCAAGATAAGAGATGACTGAGCAGCTTATTACTCACACACAGGCAGTCCTATACTGTTTCTGGTTTGACACCTCGTGGCCTGGCCCTTGATGCGGCTGCACGATCAGCAGCAATGCCGTAGGGCTGCAGGAAAGGATTCTCAAACGTCTCTGCTGCATTCACACGTGAAGATTAAGGTATGGTGCAGACGGGCAATCGTCATGTGGCATGGAGTGTGAACGCGAATAGAAAGTGCTCGCTTCAGCACTTCCAACAATGGGGTCCATCCGGAAGAGTGCGGTTTGGGCTGACGCGAAGGACGGTGAGCGTAGCAGAGGATGCTTTGAGGCGGTGCACGTGCTGACTTAACCCCATGCGGAAGGAGGAGGGGGGCTAAAAATACCTCCCGGCCAAGTCCTCCAGTCCACCTCTTTCTCTGCTCCTGCGGTAAGACGCCTATTCTGAAGAATTATGCTGCAGCTCTCTATCGATTCGCTAGCTTCCTTGGTGCGCAGGCCACGAGGGTGGACCGGATGTGCTAGAGGCATTGTAGCACGCTGTCGATGCAGGTACATGCCGATGGCGTGGCCATGCCGTGCCGGATGCGTTCTGCGAATAGTATGACTGCAGATGCGGGCATCCGAGTGGTGCCTGTCGAAGACAAGGTAGTAGATACTTCGAATGCAGCGAGAAGTGGTATATAGGGCTGATGGATCGACCTGGTTTCATCTTTTCTTTTTCATCATCATCAACAACTTCCAACTACAATTATCAGCAATAATATTTCCTTGAGTCAACGTTTTCCTTACAGCCAGTCGCTCAAGCCAACTTCATCACCACCACAACTACAACCACCAGCCAGCTTACAAGCAAAGTACGCTTCGAGTTTCCATTATCTCCTTTGAGTCAGCTGTTCAGCAAATCAACGACACTTTCGCATCTCTTATCTCGTATTTCTTATATCATCATACTAAGAAATGGGCCGTGGAGGATACAACTAAGCCAAAGCACCTCATCGACACACGATCAGTCAGCACACGAAAGACCGACATACAAGATCACGCATCTTCCAGCAGCATACCACATTTGTACAGCACCAAGGCACACAGCACATCTACATCCACGACAATGCAGCAAACCATCGTAACCATGTTCGTGCAGCGCGGCGACGATGACGGCAGGGGGTAAGCACTGAATCGTTCCTTCGAAACAACCAACAATGACTAACACATCTCCACAGTGGCTACAACTAAGCTCCTCTCGCACATGGATCAGCCCGCAATGATCTCCTTGTTCCTTCGACCGGGCGGCGCTTTGGTCAGGACGACGCTCTTTCTTCCATCCGACGACATGTAATCTTAACGGCTTACGGACTTTGACGACAACGACATTCTGATCGACTTTCACGACCATGATACCCACCTGCATCCACGACCACGGCATTATGACAGCGTTCCTGAGCGAGCATTTACATCACCGATGATAGCGGCATAGCGAGGAGTTAGTTTGATTTGGGGTTTAGATGAGCATTTTCTGGGAGTTTTGCATTAGGATAGCGATTGAGCATTGGCATTCGCAGGCGCAGGCAGCATCATCAGGCATTTCAAGGAGTTTTTGGGACATCATCGCCCCTGGGAGGCACCAACTGTGGCAGGATCATAGACAGTTTTGCAAGGAGGCTGGCTTCTGCTTAAATTTACATTGATTGTGAATACTACATTCTTCACTATCTACCTACTCACTTCCCAACACAGAACTTCTCAAACACCACCCCCAACACCTCCTCCACATCCCCCGCCTCGCCTTTTCCGGTGATTTTCGCCAGACAATCTGCAGCTGCCCGTAAGTGTTCGGCGGCTACGACAATGTCCGCTTCCCCGCTATTCTGTCCGTTCCCTGCTGATGCATCTTCAGGTTGCTGCACCTCAGCGATGAACGCATCCAGCCACCCAGAGCACTGATCGAGGAGGAGGCGATGACGCTCGCTGGCGCCGAGGGAGTCTTGCCAGATCGAGGGGTCTGCGTCGTTTGTGCCGTCGGGGGTTATGGCTGCGGTCATGTCGTGGAAGTGGCTGGTTAGGCCGTTCAGGAAGGTCTGCATGTTGCCTGCGTGTGAGGCTGTAGGGCTGGGGGCAGGGGTGCCTTCGGCAGCTTCTTTGCAAGAAATGAGGTGGATGCGGTCGGCGCTGATGCCTGGGAGGGCCTGCATTACTGTTTGCACTGCGGCTTCTCGTGCTGAGGGTTGGGGTGCGGTGTCTTGTTTGTTGATGACGACTATGACGTTGTCCTTTTCCTGCACGAGCTGCGCGGCGGAGGATATCACTTCTTGGTCCAGGGACAGCTGGTACGTTCCATCGACGTACTCGAAGCTGAGCACGACGATGACAACATCGCTCTCAGCCGCTCGTTCTTTGGCGCGGCGCATGCCTTCTTGTTCGATCTGCCCAATGACCTCCTGCATCTGCGCAGACTGCGTTGCTTCATGTCTGGCTTTACGCAAACCTGCAGTATCACCTAGACGACAGAAGTAGCCCCCAAGATCAATGCCTACTTCAACCACGTCTCGTGTCGTCCCGGCTTCTTGACTGACGATAGCAGCCTGGCGGCCTACGATGCAGTTGAGCAGGGAGCTTTTCCCGGCATTGGGCGCTCCGAGGAGGGCGATGGCAATGCCGTTGCGGAGCATTTCTCCCCGGACAGCGTTTCTACTGTGAGCTTGGATGAGCCTTCGCAGAACTTCGACTTGGGCAGCTACTGAAGCACAGAGCTCATTGGGGCTTTCGTCGAAATGCTGGTCCTCACTAAAGTCGATCAGAGCTTCCAGCTCTCCTCTGGCGTACAGAAGTTGCTGCCGCCATTGCTCGTAGCGTTTCGCAAGATTATTCGTGGTCCCTCGAACCGATAGTCGTCGTTGCTGCTCGGTTGTAGCTGATAGCGTATCACCCAATGCTTCAACTCGCGTCAAGTCCAGCCGATCGTTCATGAACGCCCGCCTGGTGAACTCTCCGGGCTCAGCATAGCGAACAGTTCCTGAACCTGAACATCGAGAGATCGCAGCCAGCACAGCCTTAACAACCGCAGGTCCACCATGAACATGCAGCTCCAGCACATCCTCCCCCGTCACCGTCCGTGGGGCCGGAAAATACAATATTAGCGCATTGGAGTCCAGCACATTGTCCGGTGTAGGCGGCCGGTCAGGCTCATACAGGCTCCTCAGCGTTGCATAACGAGGTTTCGGTGCCTCCTTGCGGGGGCATAGGGCCTGGTAGATGCTTAGACATACTTCGCCTGAGATCCGGATGATGGCGATGGCGGCGCGTCCGGGGGCGGTTGAGAGGGCATAGATGGTTGGCTCTACATGTCTTGCTGTGCTTAGGTATCTGTTGAGTGCTCCGGGCCTGCCATGCTGGTTGAGGCCTGGGAGATGTCGAATGCCTTCAGACTGGCATCGTGTTGCCCAGGGCCGACTGGTCGCGCCCAGCAGGCAGGATGATTTTGACGCTTTGTGCAGACACCGGAGTCTGTTTGAGATGCATCGCCTTCTCCATACGCCAATGCCCTGCATCGACCTGCTGTCGGATGAAGGTTACCTAGCTCCGATGCATCACGATCTCGTGAAGTCTGAAGTGCAAAGCGCCAAAAGAGGCAAATCGGTCCGGCGCTTTCACGTGATCGTCAGCTGAGAAACTCAGCCCCCAATGACACGAAGAGCGTCACATTCGACACAGCCTTACGGACTTTTCGTAGTGAGAAGTCTCAAAGGTACGGTATCGTGACATCGCTGTACGCACTGACAGTCTACACAGCATTTCACGGCCTGCCCGTCGCGAGGCTGTACCCTTGCATCCCATTTGTCCATATCGCATGCATATGCACATCATACAAGCCATAGCCGCAGTCTTGGGACCCCATCCATCTTGTCATCTCAATTCATCCTATCATATCCTCCCGACATTGCCCGATCAATCATCCTTCCGTGCTTCCAATACATACATATTCTCCATGTCAATCATCGAGGCAGCCACTTCCTCCTCAGCTTCACCCCCTTATGCACGGGTAGTCACCAAGCATAGCCCTCGTCCTCGTCTTCCGCCCCGGAATGCCAGTCTTCGTCTCCGCTCAGCTCGCTGTCAAGGAAGTTGGCCTCGGTGAATTGGTTCTCGGCTGGTCGTTGGTTGTCGATGCGGATGTCGACGACGTTGCAGAGGCCTTGGATGAAGACTTCGGGCTGCTTGCTCCAGTCGTCGGACTCGTTGTCGGCCTCTGACGACGACTCGTCATCGTCGCCGGCCGTAGAAGCGTTTAGACTCTCTGCGCGGGTGGCTACGCGAGCGCTGCGCCGGGCTGTCCGTTGTGGTCTCTCCGCTGTTGGGCTGGTTTGTTCAAAGGTCTCCGGGTCTGCTAGGGCTTTGCGCGGTGTGATGCGGACGTGAGAGAGCCGGCGACTCGTGGTTGACTCGCCGTCAGTGTCCAAATCAATAGGGCTCGCCACAGCACGACCGTCCGCCACAGCATCTTTGTAGAGTTTGTACTGCCTCAGCGATCCCAAAAACTGGTTTGGCTCTTCGCTTCGGCGGAGGTAGACAGTGTTGAGCCTGTCGATCCACTGGTCCCTGAATTGTGCTCGATCCCGCCACGGGATGCTGATGTGAGCGTGGAGGACGAGGTATCGCAAGGCTGGTAAGTCTTTCGCGCCTTCTACCAGGGAGCGGAAGAGGTTCTGTGCTGCTTCCGCTTCCCACTTCTTGAGGTTGACAAGCTCGAGATGGCGCAGAGTCGAAGGCCAAGTGGGTACGTCATCGTCGCTCAAAAGGTGGTCGTACATGGCCCATGCGTCATTGTAGTTGGTGCGCTCAGAGTAGTAGGTCAGATCCATCTTGAGCACTTCCAGTTTGGGGCAGAGCGCCTTGAGGGGCGGAAGGAATGTCAGATCCACTGAAGCGCAATGATTGATGACAAGCTCGCGCAGCTGTGAGCCAGACACCTTGAAGTAGTCCTTCAGCATGGTACTTGTCAACTCGAGACAGTTGTTAAAATGCAGTCTCTCAATGCCATGTGGAAGGTGTTCCAGGAAATCGTTCATGATGCAGTCACAGGACACAAACGTAAGTGCCTTTAGATGTGGTAGCAGTGACAAGGCAGTTGCAAGTCCCGGAGTCTTTTTCTCTTCGTCCGCCTGCGGTATTGGTCGGCCATCAGGGACATCAGAGACCTTATCATCGTAGTCCTGGAAGCCACACAGCGCTAAGTTTTCCACGTATTCGAACGCCTTCCTCGAGTACACTTTGCCTATGTACCGGTTGGCGTCCAATACCTCCGCCGCTGGTATCATAGAAGATGTCCACCTCCAGCTTTTCAGCCTCACACCACTTTCATCAAGTGCCTGAAACATGTCTTTCGGATACTCCCATCGCTGTGCCTTGTGTAGGCGATAAGGTGGGGAGTCCTGCGGGTGCGTCACCTGCAAGTGTTGTAGCTGTGGTAGTACTCGTACCAGTGAACTCAGGTTGAGCCGTTCCTTGCCCGCAGCCGAGTATGCGATCTGATTGACAGGTATCTCCAAGCTCTTGACCTTCACGGCATAGTTGACGTACGTCTTTTCCTGGGGCATCTGAAGCAGCTCGAGCAGGTAGTGGGGTTGATAGGTCGTACGCAGCTTCGGCGCCTGGTAGTAGGCTTCGAGCGCTGGCACAGAGAAGGCGCGACATGTTCGCGCTGCCTGCATGAGCCAGGAAACATCTGCGCTGGTACTCGTCGTCTGGTCGTGAGTTGAGTTTAAAGCGAATGTGAAGACATCTCGCAGGATGTCGATCGGAAGGCTTGTCCAGTCGGGTATTCTGTTGTCGCTCGGCCCAGTATACTTTGGCTCCTTCTTGATCTTCGGCTTCAGTGGCGCGCCCAACTTCCTGCTTGATGACTGCTTCTTCCTGTCCTGCACTTTGTTCTTCGTCCTTCGAGGTTTGTGCGTCTCACGCTTGTTTTGCGCGGCGGCTCGAGTGGTCGGTCTGGTCGGTCTGGTCTTCCTTCGCTTCGGCGCAGGCTCTTCTAGCTCTGCTGCGTGGTCGCCATCGTCGCTTGCGACTTCGTCTTCGTCGCTGGACGGTTCGTAGTAGATCGATCGAGATTGTTTGCGCTCCGCCACCTGCCTGGCGGAGCGCCGCTTCGTGCCTTTAGCGGACATGTTGATTACTACACTCGGTATACTGGGTTCTCGCCATGCAACGAATGAGTGAGGTTGTTGTAAGAGTGTGGTGCATGCGCAATGTGAGGTTGGCAACGCCGATGAATAGGCACTCACAGCTTCCGTTTTTGAATGACGCACGCTAGCGCCGATCACTAGCGCGAATCAGAATCTGGGGTGCATGAGTCGCGCAGCAGGCCGCAGGCATCAAAGTCTCGTCTTCCGGATCGTCAAGAAACCATTCAGCGGCTATGGATGCTCGCAGGCAGATTACCATTCGAACTAGCTGACTCGATGCTGAGATGACGATTACACAGGCTTCTGTCTTGTGCCACTCGTGACCAAGGATGATCTTCCGTTGATCGGCATCAACACCAGACTCTCGAGAACGGCCACCAAGACAGTCAGTGCATCCAAGACTCAAGATGCGGTTCAAAGCCTCGATCCAGAACATCCACACCTTCAACAAATTTGTCGCCTCTCTCGCTTCCTTGGGCCACATCGCTTGGGTCAAGCTCAACTCCAAGGCCGTCCACTTCACCGTCATCCCGGAGCAAGGAACTCAGGTCTGGTCCGTCTTGTCCATTGACTCCATATTTGAGACGTACACCATCCAGTCGGCATCGGAGGACAACACCATCAACCTTGAAGTTCCGTTGGCGCCGTTACAGCGGGCCTTGAAGAGCGCCCAGAATGCTATTGCGGCGAACATCCGTCTCACGAAGAAGGATGGCATTCCTCTTCTCAGTCTGACCATCACAACTCTGGCTATGAATACTTCATCGGCACCTCCACCGACCTCCTCCGGCTTCCACAACAGACGAGAGAATGGCTTTGGCGATACCGAAGATCACACCGGCGATGGCTTCGATGACCACTTCCGTGAGGAGACCGCAGACTTCTTCAGCAGTCGACCGGATCGCGAGACCACCGTGACCCAGGATATCCCTGTCCGAGTTCTCGCTCCAGCATCTGTCGAAGGTCTTCATGAGCCCAGGAGTCGAGAGCCTGAAGTCCACATCGTACTTCCGAATCTGATGCAGCTGAAGAGCATTTCCGATCGCTTCACGAGGCTTGCCTTGTCCACAAAAGCAGGCACTCGCCCTGGTGGAAATTCAGGACCTAAGCTAGAACTCAGCGGCAACATGCACGGCTGTTTGCGGCTTAGCCTCAACACAGACAGCCTCCATGTCTCCTCTCTTTGGACGAATCTGGAAAACCCTGAGCTGGACCCAGGCCAGATGGCGGGTGGCGAAGAAGGACTTGCCAATCACCCTAGCACGCGAATGAAGATGCTAGGCGACGCAACTGGGCAGAGTGAGGAAGGGTGGTCGACGGTGCGAGTGGACGGGAAGGATTGGGGGAGGGTGTTGAGTGTGGGACGGCTGGGTGGGAGGGTCATTGCTTGCTTCTCTCATGATCATGCAATCGTGCTGTATGTTTATACGGGTGGGGATGAGGATGGGGTGGGAGAGACGGTGTTGACGGTGGGTCTAACAGCACTGCCTCCATGTTACGCATACTGACTGTGTTCCAGTACTACATCAGCTCTTACAGTGCATGAGAAGAGCAATTCATTGTCTGCATGCTGCATCTTTAGCGAGGGTGTCGGGCGTTGTGAGTTGCTGAACCCGGCTGAGGACGTTCTAGCCGTCGATCGTGGTACGAGTTGACGATACCAATGCTACCTGTACTTAAAACCCAGTAAACATATGGAGAGAGTACATGTACATAGCTGCAACCATATGCTGTCCAGCATCACGCTATGGCGTGCTGATTTAGAAGACTTAAGCCCATCTAACGAATGCATCTAGTGCCTCCTAATGTCTCTGTATACTCTTCCTTCCTCTTACTATAGGCACAGTGAACATAGGCTTTTCGGCACACGGATATCGTGCATGAGTTTCAGATAGCCGCCTTCACCCGAGCGGCCTGTAGGGACGTTCGCGTGTGGCTGACCTGTAAAGGGGAACAGGGTTCTGGGCTTTGATTGCACGGCCGGGGTGAGATGCTCGGACTCACTACATGTACTTTCTCGTGCATACAACCACAACACACGACTCGCCATCGCCCACGCCGGACCTGGACACACGACAACGCAGTGTTGGTATCTATCTGATATTGACACGTGCTGCTGCACCGCCCGAGGCAAAGGCGAAGGAGCGGGCTATCGGCGGCTGTTTCGCTGGGATTGTTTTCAAGCGTGCCCGCCTGGAGGATTCGGGCGCTCCTGCTCGACACCACCTTGGGATTTTGAACGGTTCAGCGGGCCTTGTTGAAGCGTTGTAGCGTGTTGGAAGGGCCGTCTTGGAGGTAAAAAGGGGGACCGAAAGTCTCGACCACCGCCGGCACATGAGACTCTTTTACGCGATAACTGGCGCGGCGGCCACACCAAGTCGACAGCACGCGAGCCACCTCGCACACGCTGCCCAACATGTTCTCCAGCGATAAGAACGGGCGTCAGTCGAGCGGCGGCCGCTCGTTGTTCGCGTGGAGCAAGAAGGACAAAGGGAACAATGACGCCCCTCCCATGCCGGATAATGCCAGCATGGCCTCTTTCTCGCACGATGCTCGACTCACGAACGGCAACGGCTCGCGACACTCGCATCGGAGCTCTATATCGACGGTCGACGAAGCACAGCGAGGCGGCAGGGGCGGGATAAGACCTGTCGGTGGAGAGGACCCGCTGCAGTCGCTGTCTGGCGTGATCACGAGCATACCGTACGACTCTGTGTCCAACGATACTCGGCAGCCGGTGCATGTGGAGAGTGTGCAAAGAGAACGGCCATCGACAGGAAGAGAACCGCTGCCGCATCACTTGAACAAAGGGGGCACAGACTTTCATCAGTATCCGGCCTGGGACGGCCAGTCGGCGCAGAGTGGGTATTCGCAGAGGTCACATTCGCACTCTACCCAAGTAGCACGGCAACCCACGGGACGGTCTGTCGATAGCGACGCGACTACGCTGAACGGCTACGCGCCTTCACGATCTTCCAGCGACCACGGGAGTATAAGATCGAACTTTTCTGGCTACGACCGAGGGCGTGCTCAAGGCTATCCGAACGCATCGCAAACATCTTTCCCTGGTGTAGGAGGGGACGGGAGCCTACTGCCACCTTTATCACAGTCTACGAGCAGATCACGGCACGACAACAGCCATCTCAGCGCGAACAACCCTTCGGCTTTCTCGAGTACCACCTCATTTGCCCCAGACGCTTTCAACCAACGACGACCGCCCGATGAAGTAGTGGAGAAAGAGTTCTTGGAGTTGATGCTCAAGCGTGGATGGAAATCATTACCAGAACAAGCACGAAGACAAATGGAGGCATATCCAATAAGCAAGAAGTGGACGCTTGTCCACCAGGACAGGTTGGCAGAATGGCAAGGCGAGCAGAAAAGGCGAAATACCCACCGGCCGCCAGGTCCCAGTAACAATGAGACCTTCTCGGTCTATGGCCGCATGGATGAGGAGGGCAGTCCCGAATGGTTCGTTAAGAGGGTCCTCGAGAACACCATCACTCAGAAGCAGCTGCAGAGCTTGTCTGTGAGCTTGCGGACGCAGCCGATCGCCTGGGTCAAGACTTTCGTCGAAGCGCAGGGGCAGGTTGCGCTCACGAATACGCTTATCCGGCTCAACAAGCGGCAGCAGTCTGGTCCGGCGCCGGCTGGTGGGACGACGAGCGAGAAGGATCTGGATCGCGAGTATGATATTGTGAAGTGCTTGAAGGCGCTGAATAACAGCAAGTATGGCGCGGATGATGCGGTGCACCATGATACGGTTGTTATGGCTCTCGCGGGCTCGCTCACGTCGCCCCGGCTCAACACGAGGAAGCTTGTCTCGGAGTTGCTCACGTTTCTGTGTCACTGGGCGGATGGCAAGGGTCATCTTAAGGTGCTCACAGCTATGGACCACCTGAAAGCTCAGCAAGGCGAGAACGGCCGATTTGACGCATGGATGCGAATTGTCGAAGTCACGATCGATGGTCGTGGCAAGATGGGCTCGCTCGTGGGTGCATCGGATGAGGTGCGGAGTGGTGGCATTGGGATGGAGAATCTGCTCATGGAGTACGCCGTGACGTCGCTGTTCCTCGTGAACAGCATCGTTGATGCACCGGACAAGCCTGGAGACCTGGAGCTACGATGTCATATCCGTGCGCAATTCGTGGGATGTGGTTTGAAGCGAATACTGCACAAGATGGAGGGTTTCCAGTACGAGGTCATCGATACCCAGATCGAGCGGTATCGGTCCAACGAAGCCATCGACTACGAAGACTTCTTGGAGAGGGAGAACAGCTCTATGCACGACTCGTTTGAGGGCGAAGGCAAAGACCTGAACGACCCGGCACAAATTGCGGAAGCTATACAGCAGAGGTTGGCCGGAAGTAGAGCTGGCGACTACTTCACATCCGCACTGCAGCATCTGTTACTCATACGGGACAACGAGGGCGATGACCGGCTACGAATGTTCCAGCTTGTCGACAGTATGCTTTCCTATGTGGCCATGGACCGGAGACTGCCGGATATGGATCTCAAGCAGTCGTTGAACTTCACCGTTCAGAATCTGATGGACAAGCTGTACACCGATTCAGAAGCACGACAAGCGAGGGAAGATGCGCACCAGGCTCGCCTCATTGCTGACGCTGCGGTTGCGGAGCGCGATGAGATGAAATCCAAGGTCGAGATGGGCGCTGAAGGCATGGTACGGAAGCTGCAGCGACAATGCGACGAGCAAGCCGCTATCATGGATCTTCAACAGCGCCAGACGGATGCGTACAAAGCTGAAGTCGCGGAGTTGCAGCGAATACGGGCACAGGAGCTCCAACGGAACGAGCTAGAGACCAGAGAGCTGTATCTCATGCTTCGTGATGCACAGGATGTTGCTGCATCATCGGCAAAGAAAGGCGGCAAGAATGGACAGACGACGGCCAGCGCGGACCCGGTACAGATGCAAGGTATCCTGGATCGAGAACGGCTCATGGACCGTCTGGAGATGCAGCTCGAGCGGGCCAAGACGCAGGCGAAGCTCGAGGGCAAGCAATGGCAGCAGTTTAATCCCTCCGACAAGCTGCGAGAATTGCGGGAGAAGATGGAGGGTGCGGGTATGGGTAACGATGTCGAGGGCATGCAAGCGAAGATCGACTACCTGGGTACAGCCCACCCGAGAGGGAGGCTGCAGAGGAAGCCTGTTCCGAAGACTGACGCTGAGACGGAAGAAGAGGGCGAGGAGCAAGAGGATGACATCGTGTTCGAGAAGCCACGGATAGTGCAGATGAGCAGGCCGAAGGTGCCGAGCAATGTTGCTTCGGCGCAGCAGAGTATGCTTGCTGAGCTTACCTCAAAGGCCGCTAGAGTGGATGGCTCGGATGATGAGGGTGATGGTATCACTACGGGTCCCAGTCATCCTAGCCTCGACAGCGAAAGCCCGAAGACGCCTTCGGATGCTGAGCCGTCGAAGGATAAGTTCGATGGGCCAAAGGCACCTCCACCACCACCTATGCCTGGTTTCGATGGTGGACCACCACCTCCTCCGCCGCCCATGCCAGGCTTCGGCGGTGCTCCACCTCCTCCACCCCCGCCAATGCCCGGGTTTGGTGGCGCGCCTCCACCACCGCCTCCTCCGATGCCTGGATTCTCTGGCGGTCCACCTCCACCTCCACCTCCACCGCCTGGTATGCCGGGCTCGCCGATGATACCCAATGCTCCGCCTATGCCTGGTGCGAAGTCTGGTGGTTTCCTGCCTCACCAGCAGATGTTCACCCCAGGTGCACCACTCACACCCGTTGCGCCTCGACCGAAGAAGAAGCTCAAAGCCATTCACTGGGAGAAGATCGACGCTTTGGAACCCACTATGTGGGCTGCGCATACTCCGACTTTCGAGCAGAAGGAGGAGAAGTACCAGGAGCTGTCGAAGAAGGGTATCCTGGACGAGATCGAGAAGCTGTTCATGGCGAAGGAGATCAAGCAGATTGGCGCGAGCAAGGCTAAGCAGGGCAAGGTCGAAAAGAAGCAACTCATCTCCCGTGATCTGATGCATACCATGCAAATCTCCTTGGCCAAGTTCAGCAACATTGAAGCAGACGAGATTGTTCGCATGATCATCCACTGCGACAAGGAGATCTTGGACAACAGTACCGTCATGGACTTCTTGATGCAGGAGCATCTCTGCACCATCCCGGACAATGTCGCCAAGTTGATGGCACCGTATGCTCGCGACTACACTGGCCCCGATGCGCTTAAGACGCCACGGGAGCAAGAGCCTGTTGAGCTTACCAAGGAAGACCAGATCTATCTCTACACGGCTTACGAGCTGCATCACTACTGGAAGGCTCGCATGCGAGCTCTTGCTCTTACCAGGAACTTCGAGCCAGAGTATGACGAGATCTCCAACCGCCTGAAACAAGTCGTCGACGTCAGCGAGAGCCTGCGCGATTCCGTCAAACTCATGCCCGTCTTCGGCCTCATCTTGGACATCGGCAACTACATGAACGACACCAACAAGCAAGCCCACGGCTTCAAGCTCTCCTCTCTCGCCCGCCTCGGCATGGTCAAGGACACCAACAACGAGCAGACCCTGATGGACTACGTCGAGCGCGTCGTCCGCAAGCAGTACCCGCAGTACGAAGGCTTCACCGACGACATCGGGGGTGTGATCACGGCGCAGAAGATCAACATCGAGCAGCTGCAGAGCGATGCGAAGAAGTACATTGACAACGTCAACAACGTGCAGGCGTCGCTTGATGCGGGGAACTTGAGCGATCCGGGCAAGTTCCACCCTGAAGACCGCGTGTCGCAGGTCGTGCAGAGGAGTATGAAGGAGGCGAGGAGGAAGGCGGAGCAGTTGAGTTTGTATCTCGATGAGATGAATCGGGTGTATAATGATATTCTGGTGTTCTTTGGCGATGACTCGAAGGATGAGAATGCGCGGAGGGAGTTCTTTGGCAAACTTGCTAATTTCGTGCAGGAGTACAAGGTATGTCTGACTGCTGGGGTTGGTTCTGACGTGATGGATGCTAATGGAGTTCGCAGAAATCGCACGAGAAGAACTTGGGTCTCGAAGAGGTCTGGCGGCGCAACGAAGAGAGCATGCGCCGCAAGCAGCAGATGCAGATCAAGTCCCAGCCAGCACCAAAGGCGGACGCGGATGGCGGCCCACCCAGCCCGGCCTCGACTGGAGCCATGGACGTCTTGCTTGAGAAGCTACGTGCTGCTGCACCTGCCGCGAAAGACCAAAGGGATCGCAGACGCCGGGCCAGGCTCAAGGATAAGCATCAAGTCCGCGTCGCTTCGGGCCAGAAGATCCCAGAGACAGGCGAGAACATCGACGAGAGCGGACTGCTCAGTCCAACGAAGACAGAAGGATCAGAGGATCCTTCGTCAGAAGGCCCGACATCAGAAGGAGAAGATATCGCCGACCGCGCCGCATCGATGCTGCAAGGTCTCCGCGGCGACGGCGAGGGTGACGCGCCTGCACGAGACGACAGCATCCGCCTCCGTCGACGAAGAGAGAGCGCTGATGATGAGCGAGCACGCCGGCGAGCTCGCAGGAGGGCAGCGGGTGGGAGTGTCGATAATACCGCGCACAGCACCATCACGGAAGAAGGGACAGAGACTGGCGAGGCGAGAGGGAGCGAAGATGTCGATGCTGAGGCCACTGAGACTAAGAGGTCCAGTGGCGGGAGCAGCGAGAGCCAGCCTGAGCAGCTTCCTACCCCAACGACTATTGTTGTGCCGCCTTCGCCTACGAGCTCTGAGAAGTGAGGGTACATGGGAATGTTGACGCTCTTACACTAATTGTACATACCAACTACTAATGTCTGTCTGGCTGTTTTGGGGTGTAGATGGCGCGGGATTGGGACCCTTGGGCATGGGCATCTTGCTGCTTTTCTAGCGATGGCGCTGGTGTTTTTGTTCTTTGGAATCTTGGTTGGCATCGTTGGGAGTCTATTATCAATCATATCTATTGGGTGGCTCGACGAAGCTGCTGAAGGCCATCCGCCCTCCCTTCAATTCTCAACTCTCAATCGACAACCATACCTTATCCGGTCAATTGTACGAGCCGCCATGTTCGCATCTCGACCTGACAGTCGACCAAGCACCCCTCCCAGCCATGACTATCGTTCGAGACAGCTCGCCTGGGGCCAACTTCACAATCGTCGATCGGTCGTAGTAGTAGCCGCGGTGGCGTATTCCTGCTGCCGCTGCATATCTAGGAGTTCGGGCCCGGCGGCCAGTAATGGTAGGTCCACCTAGGGCACGGGAATGGCATCGGGTGCTGTACTACTCACAAGGGCGGAGCAATATTAGACGCCCCCTAGACCTTCTGTTCATCATCATCTTTTCGATGGTATCGTGCAGTAGGCTACGTTGATTAATCGCCTCACTAAGCCGCTATATAAAGCAGGGAGGTTACGGCGTCAGCACTCTGCATTGCATATATGTACTCATCCGCCCACATAACATCTACCATTGCTCCATCCTTTCGTGCTTCCAGCAAGCTCGCGAGATGCCTTTCCACGTCAAGAGGACCGAGACGGCGAAGCTTGACACTCTCCAGCAGTACAACGGCATCAGAACTACGAGATGGGTGCAGCCACCGGAAGGGCTGAGTGTGTTGGAGATCCAGACGACGCATGCTCCGACTGCCTTGCAGAAGGTTCCGGAAGACAAGAACTATTTGACGCCGCCGTATCATTGTATGTTCTGCTGGAACATATTCCGGAAGGGAGGCATTGCTAACGGCGTCTTGAAGGGCACTGGTATCAGGAGGAGTTCTTTCACGTGAAAGAAGGGTGAGTCTGGAGGCTGTCTTGATCCTTCACTACAGTCTCTAAGGATGCGTAGACGTTACATCTTCACCTTAGAGGGCAAAGACACGGTTGTCTCTGCGTCTGATCCGCAACCCGTCCGCATACCCGCCAGAGCGAGACACACGTTCAAAGTGGACGACACATACGACGGCCCTTGCACAATTGAGATCTCAACAACAGTCTCACCCAAGAGCGGCTCGGACGATCCAGAAGCGAATGGTGCAAGCTCGAAATTCTTCAGAAATATCTACACCTACCTGGACGACTGCTACTACCAGAACGTCAATCCCTCACTGCCGCAGCTCTTAATCTTTCTCGACAGCGCTGAAGTCAGTTTGGCGTTTCCATTCGGGCCCGACTGGTTGATGCGAGCGCTGAGCTATTCGATGGGCGTGGTGGTGGGGAGATGGTTTGGCGGGTATGTGCTGGGGTACAAGGCCAGCTATCCTGAGTATTGGGATGATGCGTTGGAGGCGAAGAAGGGGCGGTGACGATGCAGATGAGCTGTGAGCCTGACGCTCGCTGGATTGCGCCGACTGGTCCGGAGAGACGGATGGCTGGAGGACGCTGACTGAGGTGGTGTTTCTCCTTGCTCCACGAAAGACTTCTGCGAGCCGCTTCGATCATCACTTGCGCTTCACCTGTACCTCTGAAGCAGCCTTTCCTCCTCTTGCTCCTTCTGAACCCGTTTTTCCTCCAAGAGTCCATCGAGCACCAGCCAGTCTTCCAGCGCCTTCTTCATACGTGCCCGAGCGACCACATGCGATTCTTCGAAGGTCAAGACACTGCTCACAACCTTGTCAGGCTGTGCAGCGGCCTCAAGACGTACCGAACGACGCCTAGCAGACCTTCCATACGCGGCTGTTTCGGCTTCAGCGCCCAGATCATCGATCGCGTTTTCCGCACTGTCGTCGCCGTCGTCATCGGTTGCACTCCCACCGCTCTCCTGATTGCTTCCCGCCAGATACTTCCTGGTCTCGAACAGCGAAATATCTCTTGCGTAGCCATGCTTCTGCAACCACTTGGTGAAGAACGCTTGCTGCTCCCTCCTGAGCTTGTTCATGTTCCCGCCATGGTGATTCGGAATGGCGCAGTCGTGATCAGAGCGTAGGTGTGAGTTGATCCTTTTCTGTTCGGCTCTCGTTTCCTTACAGCCTGGGATTGGACAGGTGAGCTGGGGCATTTTTGAGAGACCGCTGTGAGAATGAGAGAATGTTGAGATTGTGAGGTGTATGCCATTGAGATAGAGGAGGTGACAAAGAGGGCATGTCATGTTTGATGTCTTGAAGAGAAGGATGAATACCAGGTGTGGCTTCCTTGTTATCAGAGCGCACGTCGGCAGGTTGGTCGTTGTTGTCTTGGTGTGGTCAGCGAGAGAAAAGTGGTGAAAACATCAATTCGTCAGGTGGTTGTAGAAGCATGAGCAAGCCATGACCTACTGCATTGGAGACTGTGGAAGAAATGATCATAATGCTCCGTGACACAAGCACAGATCCAGGGGCAGCAACTGTCGTGTCATTCAGCTTTCCATCATCCTCAGCGGTTGACGTCCTGGCACCAAGCACCTACAAAGCGTTCAACAGCTCATCGATGCCACCAACGATCGCGTCAACTTCTGCAGATACATCCTCCCCCATCACCACATCTTGACCTTCCGCAACGCCCTTAGACGCAGCTTCCGAGTCCTTCTTCCCCTTAGTCGCAGGCGAGTTCCGCAGCTCAACCCCCATAGCCCGGAGATCAGCATCCCGAGCAGCCGCATAGTCGACGGCGGTATCCTCCAAAGAGAGCGCGCGCAAATCTCTTCCATAATCCTCCATGAACCGGCCGAACGGAGTCCCGGGTTTCGCCGCCAAGAACGCCTTCACCCTCTCACGGTCCATCTTCGCCGCCTCACAATTGTGGCTGTAGCGCAAACTGGTCGCATAACCCTCCGTCTTCAGCTCGAACTGCTGGTTCCTCCTCAATTCGTCCAGCCCACGGGTGTCGTCAAGACCACGGTCACCGTCCGGGTCGATACCCACATCGTCCTCTGCGATAGACGTCACCGCCTCACGTCTCTCGTGGAGGTTGACGAGATCGCCATGCTGAGTTGGGATCAGGGGCTTGGAAGGGTCGGCCGCGAAGGCCTCCCAGTTGCGCGCTTGGCGTTGCTGAAACTGGTCGAGCGCATCTTCAACGCGTTCGTAGAGCACCTCCCAGGCTGCGTCCTGGCGCTTGCGGATGGCTGGAACTTTGGAGGTGCAGATCCATTCTAGGCCGTGGTCGTAGCGGAGGTGGTCGAGGACCTTGTCTTCTGTTGGATACGGTCCGAAGTTGGTCTTGCGGCAGAGGTGGCAGATGAGTCTAGTCATCGTGGATGGTTGTGTACGTTCGGGTAGGTCGCAGGTGATGTTCTGTTGTCACGCTGCGCCCCGTATGTCGCCTTGCAGTATAAGTTGACGTTTGTCTCAGACAAAATAAAACATTTGGTGCGTCTCAGGCAAACCGTATGGAAAACAATCCTGCAAGAGGTGATTTTTGATTGCCATATATGCGCCGGATAAGTGCGAGAGCTGCCGAAAGCTCGGGACCAACGCTGCATTCACTTGTAATGACGGCGTTTGAAGAAGAATAGCACGTGATCCATCGCCCAGGAGTGCTTCTCTAGTCGCCAAGAACCAGCCAGCGCAAAGAAATGGTGTAAAACGTGCCATATCTGACACTCCTGACGAAAAGGTCCATCGCATCGGAGCGTTCAACAACACAGCAGGGTCAGCACTTATGGTGGACATTTGTAGTCGGCGGGTCGATGACCAGAAATAGGCAGGCGACAGCACTTCCATCCTCATCTTCCGAACTCTCCCATGTATGGCCACGACAGCTCTCGAAGCGCCATCCTTTCTTGCTCGTCCATTTCATCCAGCCCGGCCATACCGCACATGTCGAAGCCCTTACACCACTTTCCAACCGTCCTCCCCATTTTCCGAGCCGCAGCACATATACTCCTGCTAGACATTCTCGACCACGCGGCCGTTTTCCTGCCCATTCCCTTCAATACCCTGGTATGCTTAGGTAGGATGAAGAAGTCGAACCTCATCAGAATTCCAGGCACAGCGCACCACTCTCTTTTCTCGCTCTCCCAATTCGCTGGCGTGATCAAATGTCTCTTGCCGTCTACTACATGAAATATGTCTCCAGCTATGTCCCCGGGCATCAAGAGGTCGTCGGTGATAGCGATCCGTAGAGCTTTCCGCACTAGCTTGCGGTACACTTCCTCGTAGCTTTCGGCAAGATCGACTTCGATGTTCTGGTCGACCCGGGAGTTGAGTAGGCCTGACAGAATGGGACATCTTGACCGCGCGCTGCTGCCTTTGTCGAACTGCCTTATGTTCAGCCGTATATTGTAGGCTCCATAGAGATGACCGGGCTGAGGCCACCAGCCAGTCCCCTCGAAGTTAGGATCGAACGGTTCTGCAACATCATCGACGACCACATCAGAGGACCGTTTATGGCCAGTCCATGGTATGATGCCCGTAATACTTTTATTCAAGCCACAGCGAATGCCCTTCCGGCCCTGGTTGTTGTATGGAGACGAGCAAGCCCGCTTGAGCTTAGCCACTATACCTGCATCTGGGCTAGCATCTCTCACCCGGCGGCCCTGCGTCGACAAGGAATTGGGGTTCTTGCCATCATCGAAGGGGACCAGCAATCGTTCTGTCGGTCCTTCGACAGGCTCAAAGTGGTGGCAGTGGGGTTCCCTGTGCCTCGCCTGGACCTCTGACAAGGTACCAAAGGTTGGTGAGGCAGGAGTGATAGTGATCACCGGGATTGATGAGCTCTCGGCCTTTCGAGAGCACCGTTCTGCTTGAGATCGGAATGCCATGTTGCTTCGAGGTGAGTACGATCCTGCCCACGAGCGGAACGAAGATGAGGGTCTTGAGATGGAATATACCCGAGTGTCGCAAAGCATTTCTTAGTCTTGAAGAAAAGTAAATGCGGAAATGGCTTACCTAAGGGGCATGAGGACTGGACGTTGAAGTTGTGGTCATCGCCCCAGTGTGATAGTATGAGTCCACTCGCCATCGTGGTAGCAAACCAGACCGATAGCACCCATGGGGTGACATGCCGCTCTCGCTATGGTTAGTCGGTGTTAGTGCTTCGATTATCATTGCGTAGCCAAGTCCAACCGTCGAGTATCGTGGTGTGCTGGAGCAGCATGGCAATAAGTTGGCTTCGATACACGCCCGTTGACTGTCGTGTATAGTTCTGGCTCTGTTTTAGATGCGAAGATATGCTCCTGCTGACATGTGATGGAGTGAAGTGTAGAGACAAGGGTGAGAAAGGAGTCGCGAACAATGAACAGCTTTCCTAATTCGGCTGAATATAAGCGGCTTCCAACGGGAGTTTCTCTCAGCATTCCACCAAAATGTCCTCAAGGTATGCATGTTGTCCTCGATATTCGAACTCACATGGTAACGACGAGTATGTAGACTACACCAACGCAGCGCGCGCGACGCGCTATTCTCCAACTACGACGCCCAAACCCGCTCCAGGCCGGCTTCAGCCCAGGCAACTCCTTCGCCAGCAAGACCCTCGTCGCGGACGGCACCGTATAGCACGATACATGGCAACAACAGCTCACCCTATGCCTTCACATCCCAGCCGAATGACTCGTCTTCGCATTTGAGCGCGCAGCCGCCGGTGGGTGGAGGCTTCAGCGCATATCCTGGCAGCAGCAATGGCTTGGATGGGCCAGGGAGGATGAGCGGAGACGGCGGATTTAGGAGCGCCACGCCGGACAAGAAGGGCAGATATGCGGACTCGGTGTACAATGAGCTGGAGAGCCAGAACGACGAGCAGGTCGGGGTGATGACGGAGAAGGTGAAGATGTTGAAGAATGTTCGTATACTGCGAAGTACCAGCGGAGGTGCACGGCTAATGCATACATAGATCACCATGGCAATAGGCGACGAAATCCGAGACTCGACAGCCTTCGCCGAGAAGATGAACGATAGCTTCGAAGGCACGAGGAATCGATTACGAGGCACAATGAACCGCATGCTACGGATGGCCGAGCGGACAGGTATAGGCTGGCGGATCTGGCTGGGCTTCTTTGCATTCATCTTCTTCCTGTTTGTATATGTCTGGCTGTTCTAGATGGGCGTAAGGGCTGTAAGATATGAGCGCAAGGCGTCCGGCGTGTACAAAGGAGTGAGAAGATTTTAATTGTAATCGTTCAGGGCACTGCAAATTGCTTCTCCGAGCCTGAAGGGGCTTAGAAGAGGTCTGTCCGAACGCGCGAAGCTATGCGGCCGTCTCTGTCGCATTTATTAGGTATATTCCGAAACTCCCTCTCAAGCACAACGTTGACTAAGTCAGCAGTGGCTAGGCTTAGAAGCAGAAAGCTCTCAACACGCGCTTTCCGAAGCGCTTTGCTCCTCCATCAGTCTCCCGCTCTCCATCCTTCTCCTTGCTCTCCTCCACCACCTCCTCAACCTCCACTGGCGTCAGAAGGACCGCCATCGAACCAAGACCCTGCTTCGTGACCTTGTCGAAGACCTCAACCCAGTTGTCATCATCCGCCACCGTATCCTCAGAACCGTCACGCCATGTGGTGTTCAACACCATACTCGAGAACGTACGGTGGTCGCCAATTTTAGTGGTCGACCACAAGAAGACGTTGTCGCAGAACTCTTCGAACGTCCTTGCTGCCCACGGCGATTGCGGGTGGTTGCCCGGGATGACCATGATGCGGTGCCTGACTGCGAGCTTGTGGCCGTGGATCCAGGCGCGCCTGTTGAAAGTGTGAGAGGGTCGTTGATTGAAGGTATCTCCTAAGGAGATAATAGTGAGTACAACTCACGGGCCAGTGACTACAGTCCAGTAGGACAGGTATGTGTCCACCTTTTCCACCTTCTCCATCTTCTTCTCCAGCTTCGAGATCACGGAGTCATGCTTGGAGTCCTTCATGATTGCGGCCATTTGATGTTTGGCGGTCGTGCAGTCCAAAGTGGCGTTTGAGTAGGAGGGAAGGTCAAGCAGCATGGGCTTCCTTCCTTCTTCTTCCCCCTCACGACCAAAACGACTATGGATGGCGTGCTCGGCTGGTCAGCAGTACCTTATCGATCCCGAGTCTTCCAACCAGCCAGCCGCAATGGGTAAGCAAAAGTCTATCCCACAACTCGGTCCGGCTTCACGGCCCACCGTCTCCCTCCCCATACAAATCCATCCACACCCTCCTCACAATGACCGCCGTACCAATAAGATTGAAGGGCAGCAACACGGCCAAGCATCCACAGTACATCCAGAAACTCTCGCTCGCCGTCGTACCGACCAGATAGACCAGAAAAGCTGCAAAGATCCAGAAGGGGAGCAGAGGCAGGAGAGCCAAGACTGCGTACACGGGTGCGAAGAGCGTTCCATAGGTAAGCTGGATGAGGTTGAGGTGGGGGAGGTGTAGGGAGTTCCATCGGGACTTGTTGTGGGTGGTATCGGATGGGTCGGATGGAATCGCTTTGGTGGAGAGGAGAGGGGTGCGTTCGTCGTGAGCTGGTATGCTTTCGTTTTCGACGGTCGTCGCCCGGCCTTGCTCTGCTGCATCGAGGCTGTCTGAACGTGGTTTTGTCACGGTTTTGAGTGTCCAGTGCCAGACTTTGTTGATGCTGGATCCGGTCCCTTCCATCTCGTCGTGGACTTCCAGCACGTTGGCTGCCTCGAAAGGCTGGGCCAATAACAAAGACCTTTTCGCACGCTCTTCACGCATTTTGTGGATTACGCTGAGTGATGAACGTTGAAGAGAAGTTTGAGAGTTCTCACCATAGATTTGGAGAGTGATGGTATGCAGTTCTACAATCAGTTGTCTATTTGATAGTATTTACCAATCCCACCGTCAGCCTAAGCCTCGAGGTGAGGTAGAGCACAGCCTGCTCATCCGCCGGCGTCCCACAGGTCGAGGTCGTACTGTGCCTCGAGCTATACTGTTTTAGGAAGGCAGATGGCGAAAATGCCAAGCTTCCAGACTGTCTCTGCGCTCTTTGCCTTGCGGCCAAGCGCATGCATCTGAAGTTTGCGAGCGATCGTAGAAAAGACAGCCTGAGGTTGATATGCACTGCGCCATGAACACTGGAGCAGGTTGAGAGGCGACATTGGCATCTTCGTCCCCTCACTTCGCCAGTAGCATCTCTCGCTGCGGCCGCTCATACTCATACTCGTACTCGATGTTGGTCTTCGGGCCTTTCGAAGGCTTCTTGCGAGGCTTCGGTGGAGGTGCGCCGCTTCTCTTGCGCTTGAGACCGTCGAGCTTGCTCTTGAGTGCCGCGGCATCTTCTTCTTCGCCATCTTCCTCGTCGCCTGCTTCATCTCCCTCCTCAGACGAACCGACCTCTTCATCCCCGTCTTCGTCCGCACTGTGCCCACCAAGCCAGTCGTCAAAGTCCTCCATGTCGTCTTGGTCATCGTCCGACTCGCCTTCGATATCGCTCACATACTCCACGTCCGCTTCACCAGGCTCACGCTCATACTCGTTCTCGATTCCGTCTTCCTCGATCCCTTCATCCAGATCCACGTCCCTCTCACCCTCTTGCGACCTCTCCAGCCCGCGCATGACCTTCTTCCACACATTCTCCTCCACATTCAGCGGCCGATCACCGTACGCTCCACTCCGCAACCGCTCCACCAACTCCCGCTCAATAGCCCGCTCGATCTTCGCCGCAGATTCTGCTTTCCGCTCACGAGTCTCTTCTCGCCTTCTCACCTTCGGTGCCATCCGGCTGACCATGTGCTCGCCTAACCTTTCCTCCTCCTTCGCCAACCGTTGTGCCCGCACTCTCACTTGCGTCAACCGCGTAAGCCTCTGCTTGCATTTGTGCAGGAGGAACTTCGGCCAGTAGATCAGTCTCTCATCGATCTGCTGCAGCGCTTTCGTGTAGTTCGGGCTCAATCGTATCTTCTCCCACCACTTGTTTGGAAGATGACTGCGCTCGACGGTCTTGATGTACAGGTATAGTCGCTGGTTTGTGGGGTCTGCTCGAATGGTCGCATATCGCGAGTTGGCAAGCGGACATGACTGGCGGTTGCAGAGGCCTGTGACGTTGTGCTCGTTGCGGCAAAAGGTCTGCTTTGAGGATTTTTGGTGGCGGTCGTTTCCTGGTAATTTGAGCTTGAAGGAGCAGAACTGCTGGTTGATGATCTGCCATACGATCTCGTCGGAAGCCATGGTGGGCGAGTGGTGTGGAGGGTGGAGTGTGGTGACGGTCTTAGAAAATAAATTTCCAAAGATCGAAATCTTGGTATGTCACGATTTGTGGCAGACAGAAGTCGTGGCCAGCAGCTGCCGAATGTAGAAGTCAAATACCTTCCGCATGCTCATGCTCTGAGGCGTAACCTGGACGGCAATATGTTCTGATCTGGGCGGCAAAGTAAGGTCAAAATTGATCAAACCACACTGCAACATGTTCACATGGCGATCTTGACTCCCGTCCCAGCGACAATGAAGCCCGAGATGACAACCAAGTGCTACCTCCTGGAATCACTCCCAGCAGAGTTCCGCGTTCAGATCTACGAACATGTGTTCAACGAACCCAACACGCACCCACTTCTCATCATCAAGGACGAGCTCAAGATCAAAGTCAAGCAAAAGGCAAGAGCCCACGTCGGCCTTCACAAGACCTGCGAGACCATCCATTATGAAGCCACTCCAGTCGCATATGAATCGCAGAAGTTCTATGTCGAGATCGCATGCTATAGATCGCACTCGAATCCGCGGGACTCTCTCGCACGGCATGCCTCGAAGCAGAGTTTGATATATCCGCCTTACACCCCACACGTTCGGTCCTTCAATATCTGGGCCGATATGAAGCAAGAGAAAGACGACGAGGCAATGGTCTACCTTACCTCAGCCTTTGCAGGAGCAGTCGCTGCGAGTGATCCCAACTGTTGCATCCAAGTCAAAATGAACGACTGCGTGTAACCTGGGATTTCATGCACCGATACGTACGATCGTGCTTCACTTCTTTGGAAAAGGTTGTTGGACGAGTGGCTTCGGAAATGCATGCCCCGTCTGCCACTCGCAATCAGGTCAAGCGGAAAAGGTGCTATCTCTGGCGAGGCGAGTAATTCCGACCAACTCATGTCATCAATCTGATACGGAGTCGAAAATTTGGTTCGTATTGCTGGAAATCTCAACGGAGAGCAATCGGGCAATGATGCGGGTATTGTCTTCCTCACCAGTCTCTAGCCATCGATTTTCGACACGCTCAGGCTCCCTATTTGGGTGCTGGCAAATCTTTGTGACGAGCAAGTCACCAGCGAGGCGAGGGTAAGCAGAGGTGCGAGGTAAGAAAACGTGTTTGGCAGGTGAGAACTTCTCATACTATCCAACTCTTACGAAAGTTGTACCTCTCTTTCCAGTTCCGTAGCAAGAACATGGTGAAATCACCGAAATGCCACTTTCTGGAAAGCCTTCCACTCGAGCTCGGGCTACATATGTACGGCTGCGTCTTCGCGACTCGGGCCAGTTCTGATGTGACGATTGAAGTCAGAAACCAAGCTCACCTTCTCGATCACACGCAAGTCCAGCATCGACCTCGCCCTCCTCAAGACATGCCGAACGATCTATGACGAGGCCGCAGCCCTTGTCTACGATACCACAAACTTCCACGTCGAGATCTTCCCATCGCAACAACCCTTGAGCCTTTGCGTTCGGCGCAGCTGACTACGTCCTCTGCTCCATACCTGTCGCACATCCGCCGCTTGCATCTCAAGAACACCGTTCCTGCATTGGTAAATGTCGTACCGACTTTCGCGAGGATTAACAGCCGGCATATCAAAGATGTGACCTTTCTTGACTGGTACGCGGCTTCTTCTAGGCTGGAGAAGGGGACCGTCTGTCTTACGGAGGAGTTTGCGGCGGTGCTCGAGGAGTCAGAGGCTAAGGTGAAGATCTTGACTGTTGACATGACGTTTGAGTTCTTCCCGGGCGACCCTACCTCTTTCAATCCGAGGAATGAGCCGTGGCGGTTTATGGAGAGGTTGCTTGAAGGGAGACGGAGGCGACGACGATCATTGTTTCCGGACTGGCGCGATGTCGCGGAGCTGTGATGTTGATACAACCAAATCAGTTGGACAGCCGAGCGGTCTTTGGCGAACACGCTTGGCATGTTTCTACGGAGGCAGAAGGATTGTGGCGCATATTCCTACCGCCATCCACCTATCTGAATGGGAACCTTCGCATGACTGCTGTCTCTCTAGCTCGCACCAAGCGTCGGCCTCTCTTCTCAACAGGACACCAAAACCTTCCGCTTATCGGCGTTATGCAGCAAATCCCAGACCAAATGCCCAACCTCTCAAAATGCTACCTCCTGCAAACCATCCCCCCGGAGCTTCGCCTCCTTATCTACCAGCACGTCTTCAACTTCCACAACAGCACCTTCGCCGTCCCAATCTTCCTCCTCTGGCGCGGCAACATCGCCACCGACTCCCGCGCCTGGGCTCACGCTGCTCTCACTAAAACCTGCCGGAAAATCTACAATGAAGCCTCGCCCGTCCTGTACGACCACCACACCTTCCGCATCTTCACATCCACCGACCACGAGGACGAGATCATCGACACCTGCGGCGACCTAGGACGATCACTGCGGGACGTAACCTGGCTGTCCCGAATCCGGCATCTGGAGATTGGTCTGCAAGGGAGTATCTCCCGTCTACCGGAAACGGAACGCTTGCAGCACGAACGGCTGGCTTTGGGGCTGATAGAGACGCTGGCGGAGGCGGTGGCGGCGTCGGGAGCGAAGGTGAGGACGTTGGGCATTCAGCAGGAGTTTGAGTATAGTCCTGAGCGGAATGTGAGGAGGCTTCGCGAGAGGGTGGAGAGCTGGGGTGGTGTTGTTAGGGTGGGGGTGAGGGTGTTTTGGCCTGATGAGGAGATGGACTAAGGCTTTTGCTTGCTAGGTGGTTTTGGAGGTACTCGTGGTGGGTAGAAGACGATAGGCAAACGGCAAGCGGTTCTTCACGCCTGTTGGACAGCATGGAGCTTCGTTCCACCGGCCCTCTAGATCATGCAAGACAAACATTTCACACGCGGACCAAGAAATGTGAGACAGCTTTGAGTGGGTAAATCCTCGCATTTCCAACCCCTCGCCCCTCTTTCGAGGGCGGCGGGAGTGTCTACGCTACAGATAACAAACCCCATCCCCTCCCTTCACCACCCAGTCATGGCAAAGAACCCACAATGTCCAACTTTGTCCTCTCGCTCGTGGTGGAGAAAAAAAAGGTGATATAACAAACAAGAGAGTCGAGTCGAGTTTCCGTCCTCAGTGGTATCGGTCCAGCATTCTGTGCCAGCAGGCGCTCACCTCACATCCCATCCCATCCATTCCCAAACCATCCCACAATAACTCCATCCGTGAGCTCTGCCCATTCCATGCTGATCCATCCATCCACAAAAGAGAACAAGTCGAAGTCGAAGTTCGAAGACAAAGTCGAAAAGGGGGTATCAATCAATTCATTCCTGGGGTATTGTCGTATACAAAGGGGCGAGAGGTTTGCAAATGGGAGTCCCCCTTCGCTGTCCGAAAAGCAAAGGAGAGACTCCCACCCACTCAAAAATTTAGTGGATCAGAGGCGGAAATCCCGCCATCCACCGACCCACTCCGGCTCATCATCGTCGACGCCGGGTTTAAGGAAATTGTTCTGCTCGTGCTGTTCAGGAGTCGTTGCTCCGAGGCCAGGAGACTTCTTCGCCTTGTGCGCGCGCCAGTTGTTGTCGCGTTCCCATGTGTGCGTTGGGCTGATCTCGCCGCCCTTGCGCTCCCAGACTTGGCTCTTGTTGACGGAAGTCGAGCGGAGACGAGTCGGGCTGCCTTGACGCCAGTCCAGCGCGCGGTCACGGGAACCGGATGAGGACTTCTGCTTCTTGCTGCTGCTGCCGAAGGTGGTGAAGCTGGCGAAGGCGTCGGAGTACTTTGTCTTCGCTGGAATTGGCGTGGCGGCCTTCTTCGGGGTCGGCATTGGGGCAGCCTGAGTCGGCGTCGTGGTGCCGGAAGTGCTTCCTTGGGCAGCGCGACGTTTAATGCCAAGGGACGTCCAGCGATCGAAGGCGGAGGCTTGACGTTGCTTTGGCGACTCCGGATTGGCCTTGTCGTGCTCGACTAGCTTCCTAAGCGGGCTCATGGAGCGAGTGTTGAGGTCGGCGTCGGCAAGAGCTGGCCGCGGCGTCAAGCTGCCCTGGCGCTCGTCTTCTTTGATGGTGCGGAGCTGAGGAGTGCTTGGCTTGATAGTGTCGACACGGTTGACGTCCTCCATGTTGTCCTCTTCCAACTCCCAAGACGAGCGGCCCTGCTGTTCCATCTCCATATCCTCCTCCCACAAGTCGCTCCAGCTCTTAGAGAAGCCAGTGCCGTTAGTGCTGTAAGGAGACTTGTTGGCCGGACGCGAGAAGCTGATGGGCAGCGAGCCCGGGAAGAAGCTGGAAGTGCCCTTGGTCGCAGAAGACTTGACCGACTTGCTCGACTTGTACGACATGCCGAGACCGGAGTCGAGGTTGGAAGCCAGAGAGGATACGTCGTTGTCCGCGTATTGCCAGCTGCCACTCTTGACAGACCCAGGGAATAGCTCGGGCTCCTCCTCGTACATGGTCGACAGTTGGCGTTCAGCCTTCTGCGGCGTGGTGTGAAGAGCAGACTGCCACGGGAAGGAGTCTCCGTTCATAGCGGGGCTGCTAATCGAAGGTGTGCGCAGAGGCTCACGACCAGCAGTAGGGAAGCAGTCAGCCTGCTCATTGCAGAACTCGTCCAACGTCTCACTGTCCGTGGTGAAGTTGACCACACTCTTCAAGGCCTCCCGCACGGCGCCGAGTGAACGGTTGGCAGGATCCAGAGAAAGACAGTGGGTCAGAACGTCGTAGGTGTCTTGCGACATCTTGGGGAAGAAGTCGAACAAGTTCTGGCGATCCCGAGCAAAATCAGCGAAGACAACATCCTTTGCACTTGGCGCAGCGAAAGGGTTGCGCTGGAACAGAACATTGAGCAGAACAATGCCGAAAGCCCAGAGGTCCGCGGCAGCAGGAGAGTAGCCGTATCCATAAACCGAAGCATCGTACTGTTCCGGGGCCATGTAGCGATCGGAGCCCACCGCGAACTCAGTCGACCAGGTCTCAGTAGTAGCCAGACCAAAGTCACCGAGCTTCATCGTGCCGTCCGCGGTGAGGAAGATGTTCTCGGGCTTGATGTCACGATGGAAGACACCATGTGAGTGCATGTGATCGACGACATCAATAAGCTCGAGCATGATCGAACGCACATGCTCCGTCTCCAAAGGACCGCGGCCGCTGCGGATGGCCTCGTACAAGTCTCCATTGCTGCACAGCTCCAAGACCATGTACTGGTGTGCTCCAGACTCGAAGTGATGGATCAGGTTGACAATGTTCGGGTGGGAAGGCAGCTTGGAGTGGATAGCGAGCTCCTCTGAGCGGTCGTCGGTAGCAATAGCAGCGGGACAGGTGGAGCCTTGGATGGCGTCGGTCTTGGTGATGCACTTGATGGCGACGTTGCAACCGGTGACGGTATCTTCGGCGATAAAGACCATGCCGAAGGAGCCATGGTTGAGAGGAGCGACGGTTAAAAAGCGCACTCCCAATAGTTTGCCTTGCTCGAAGCCATCGCGCATGCAGTCCATTTGGTCGAGTCCGCGGGTGAAGGTGTGTCGTAAGATAAGGCCGCCGACTCAAAAGTCAGATAATCAAAAGCAACAGGCAACGCAGGAAGGCAGTAGCAGCACTGCAAAAAGCCGAAGAAGGTCCAGTCCAAGCCGTTAACTTTCTCGAATCCTCCGCCCAGGCAACAGCGAGGATTCAAACAACAAGATCAAGCAAGATCAAGCACGCACTGTGCAATGGCAATCGCAACTTCTAGGATACAATAGGAACTCCAGATTTCGGGTAGCAGGCCGCCGTAATGTCAACTCCAGTTCAATCCGCTCCAGTGCAGTCCGGTTTAGGTCTCCAAGATAACAATATATACGCGCTCGCTTGCTGGCAATCACAATCAAAGGAACATAAAGAGTGTCGTTGTCGTTTTCATTGGTGGTATCAAATGGGTCCTAGCGAGAGCTCGAAGGACAAGTGCTGTGGTTCGTATGGTCCGGTTGAGAGAAGCCGGCTTCTGTGGGTGGAATGAGGAGAGTCGTGGTCGTGAGGTAGATCGAAGGAAGGTTCGTGAAGGCGTTAAGAAGAGTTGTAGTTGCAAGTATGCCCAGGTAGAAGAGAAGTAGTGGGGTAGTATTAGGTCGGTAGGGCGGGAGCTATGAGTCGAAGGAGTAGTGGTGGCGGTGGTGCCTAGTGCCGATGATGCCTGTGCTGGACCGTGTTCTTATCGAGCGGCAAAGAACAGCTGGTTTCCAAAGGGCTTGTCGTAGGAGGTGGTGTCTGTTATGACCCCTGCCTGGAGCTCGAGCTTGCGAAGCAGGCTGATGATGGCGATGACGAAGCACGGAGCTCCAAGGAACCGTTGTACTGGTCAGATGCACTCGTCAGGCTATAACATTGAATAGAGCCTCTTCGTGTGATGGGAGTCGAGTAGGTAGAGTGAAGTTTAAGGTAGGTCGTACGGAGGGGTGTTGTGTGATGTCGTGGTGTGTCACCAGGTGAGAAGGAGTGGAATGTTGATCGGAAACAGCGGCGAAACACTGCTCGTCGGCGGGGGGAAGGAGCGATCACGAGAGCTCTCGTAGACGACAGGTGCAGTCGAGGGTGCAATTAGGAGGCCATTGGTATGCAGCAGGTAGGCGAGTTAATGAGTAGGACGAGCGGTGTAGAAGATGTTGTGCTGGTGGGAGGGAAAGCGGGCAGCAACATGCGACGACGAAGCTTCTCGACGTCCACCGCGGCGCAGCGATTGGGTGGACAGGGATAACAGCACTACAGACAAAGACTACCGCCCTTCGGTACTAGCTCTCTAATTTGGGCTTGTGATCATGCGGGAGCTCGGATGGCGATGTCGCCAAGGGCTCAAGGACACGTTGCCGGGCGCCTTTCAAGGCCGACAAGCCATCGAGTTGGCAGCGCCTGGAAGACTCTCGCATCATCGACATCGCACCATCCTCTGCAAAGCCGGGTCGGGTGACACGTGTCCTTGGTTCTTTGTCCAACCTTGCCGAAGTCGGAGATGAAGCAAGCTGCTGTCTGATGAAACAGGCGCCTCCAGCTCCCTTTCGGGCTTCGTACGCAAAGAGAGGGGCGTTTCAAAGAACCCTCCTCGGCGGCAAAAGTTGTCGTCTGTCTGGACTTGAGTGCCAATCGATGGTGTTGTCAGCCACGGCGGGTCTAATCCTCCGGTATAAGATTAAGCGATTGCGCGAGAACGTGGGATTAGAGATACCGATCGGCACGCCCGTGTTCGTGCTCGATGCTTCACCATGTCGTTGCGGTGTGTTCTCGAGTCCAGTCCAATCGACAGACATCACCCTCGATGCTGTCTTTGAACTGTTGAGAGACAGACATACCCGCCGGCGAATCGAGGCGAGACCCAGCCCACCCAGATCCGTTAGCTATCCGCTTCCAGGTGCTACTGCAGCTGCTGCATAAGCCCCCCCGGAATCAAGGCCGTCGGTGCTTTGCTGGTAGCAGTTGCCCTCGAGACCGGCACAGAACAGGAAATGCTTTGTTGGACAACTGCCGTTTCCAAAGCAGTGCTGACCAACGTCAGCGCAATCTCCTTTGGTGAATGCTGGTTGTTCCTGGCGGCTCCCACGTGTTCTCCAAGCCACCGATAGACAAAGCAGCGCTCAGGCCTCTTCTCCAACTGCGCATATCGAACCACGACTCGCTCCCGTCTGGAGGCGGGCCGAGACTATCAACAGTCCTTGGAGACTTCAGAGACTCCGTTCGTTGCCGTCGGATACGGCTCGGGTAGCTGTGAGGATGTCTCAAGCGTCCTGCACTCCTACACAAGCGGACAGTCGAGGCCATCGAGGGGCGATAAGCGGTGAAATGGCGATGTCTGTTATAGGTGGACTTGAAACCAGTTCTGCAACGTTCCTTCTGCATGTGCGACGAATAGAAGGTGTCTGTAGTGAAGAGTTTTTACGGGTTAAGCATACTGCTGCATTGCAGTAGTCGACGTGCTGGAGCGACTCGGAAGAATGGGTCTGGTCTTCAGGTACCACTGCATCCGTTCTAGCACGAGCTGGCTTGCATTGTGCAGGAGTAGCCAAGATTGGAGCCGGTGGTCTGGATGGTGTAGTTTTCCATCGCAACAATGCGCGCTGTGACGGCGCAGATGGCGATGTCGTTGCTGCCAAGTCACACACTGTCCGCGACCATGTTGCGATGGTATTGTCGGCGGTATGTTGTCCGCGCAAAGTGTTTGAAGATGTCTCGACCATGTCAAAAGGCAAGAACGTTTAGAGTTAATTCGCGGTCCGTCCGCCTGACGATCCACTCTGTATCCACTCCATCTCACTTCAACACAATCTCATGCACACCGCAAGAATCCAATCTCGCTTTGCTCGAGCCTTACGAACCGAGTCTCCGATGCCCTGAGTTTGACGAATTATTCCCGGCATGGAGAATGTCAAATGCGTGCTCCTGGACATTGGTTTGTGCCATACCAGACAACATCAACATATTACACGGCCACTCATGCTTCGGTAGAAGGAACAATCTGTCCAATCTCCTTCGTCAAAGAGACACTGTTCCCGTACGCTCTGACAGCCTTACCAGCAGTCCTTGAGTCAAAATGGGACAGTGAGGAATTCAAGCCATATAAAGATGCTTTCCCAGAAGAAGCGCGAACGTCACCACAGGCGCTCCAAGCACACGTCGAAGACCTGACCAAGCGAGACGTGAAGGTCGCCTATCTCAAGAACCTACAAGGCTACCTCTGGGAGACTGGCTACAAGACTGGCGCTTATGGGACGCCGTTATTCGACGATGTTGTGCCCAAGTTGAAGGAGTGGAAGAAGGCGGGTGTTGAGTTGGCTATTTATTCTTCTGGCAGCGTGTTTGCGCAGAAGTTACTATTCGGCCATGTGCAAGTTTCTAATGCCTCTTCTGCTATGGCGGAGAGCCAGACTGAAGACCTGCAATCGTTGATCAGCGACTGGTTCGATACCACTAACGCTGGACCGAAGACTGAGGCCAACAGCTACATGACGATTTTGGGTGCGCTGGAGGTGAGTCTTACCCAGCATCCTCGTCCCTAGACCGTCTTTGCTGGTAATAGTGCATCAGAGCTGACTTCCGCGACCAGCTGTCTCCGATGGATGTGCTATTCTTCAGCGACAACATTAAGGAGTGCGATGCGGCTGTCGCAGCAGGCATGCGCTCGGTCATTGTCGAACGTCCGGGCAATGAGCCGATACCACACCGAAATGGTAGTGACGTTCAACACCGGACGGTGAAGTCCTTGGATGAGGTGCAACTCAGTTGAATGGCCAGCCTCGCAAGAGCAAACGCTTTTCCAGGTGGACCCGAATTCAAGGAAGGGGGTGCGCACAGCTTAAGATGAATGACGACCACCAATAGTCACTCAACCAGGCGGTTTTGCAGCAACAGCCCACCAGTTGTCTTTTTCGTAGCCAGACTCCAGTACGTGACCTCCAGCAGCCTGGACCTCGCTTTCCAGCTCACCACGTCGGTACAAATGGTAATACCGATGAAAAGTCCTGTCCTCAGTCGGAGCATCAGAAGCAGCAGCCTTACCATCGCCCTGCTTCACCCCCTTCTTCGAACCCTTCATCACCCACGGCACCATAACATCCTGCTCATCCCCCTCCGCCCAACCCCTCCTACTCCCCTCCTGCTCCAACGCCCACACATAAATCAACGCCCTCGCCTCCCCCTTCAAAGGCTCCAACACCGACCTCACCGCCTCAACCCTCCTCTCCCTACTCGACAAATGATGCACCACCGCCACGCAAATCGCGAAATCAAATTCTCCCTCCCGATGCGGCAGGTCCAGGATGTCCGCCACCAGCACCGAGTGCGGTTGATGCTGTTTCGCGATTGAGACCAGGTTGGAAGAGCGATCGGAGCCGAGGATGTAGACGTTGGGGTTTACGGCGAGGTATTTGCCGTTGCCGCAGCCGATGTCGAGTCCGATGGAGCCTGGGGGGAGGTTGAGGAGGAAGCGCTCGATTATTGGCCAGGGCTTGTAGCGGGTGGAGGAGAAGTGGGAGGCGATTTGTTCGTAGACGGTGTGGACGTGTTGGGCTTCGTAGGCTGAGGGGTCATGGTCCGGATCCTTGGACATTGAGGCTCGATTTACTCTGATTGTAGTGTATCTGAAGGTTGCGAGAGTGATATGTCACTACCTTACCTTAGTAATGGGTGGTTGGCAGAGAGTGTGGCTGGCCCGAGCGCCTTCGCAGATGTCACTCCACGCTCAACCTCACCTCCTGCTTCTTCTCATCTCCATCATCGACCTTCCCATTCACAACGTGTTCTTGCGGCTCTCCTACTGGTCGCTAACATGTCATTGTCTCCATTGCTTTCGCTCCTTCTTTATGGCCTTGAGAGTGGCTGAAAGAATTGCGCTTACAAGGCCTTGTTCTATACTGGGCTTCTCGCCATTGTTTCTGAGCATGATAGCGGTACTATTAGTATGGTGTGTAGGCCTGCCGCGCTCTGCGCAATCTGCGACGTTCCTATCCGAATCATCCACGGCTGAGAAGTATACCCTGAGGCAGGCCTCACACCCATTATACTTACTCACTCTATCTCTGACAAGCTCTTCCCAAAGACCATGGATATCAGTGCGGGCACTGACGCTACCCAGTCTAAAGACACGACGACCATGCCGGATGATTCTGGCCCGGCTCCATCTGGACTTCCCACGATCATTGAAGAGACCAAGCGGTGGAGCAGAGGCCTCGTCAACACCAGGGGTTATTGCTATCGGAATGCAGTACTCCAAGTCTTGTTCAACCAGCCTGAGCTGAGGGAGTTGATTGAGAACGGTCACACCGATTGCGGGCTAGGCCAGTATGAATGCGTTCTGTGCGCGCTTCAACATCTGATGAACACCTATTGGAGTAACTCAGACGATAGCCTTCTAAGGTGGGATGCTTTGAGGTTTCACGATACACTGGAAGCCACAGTCCCTGCTGACCACCCGCTGCACAGATGTTTCCAAGGAGATAAGGGTGGTTATAGCAATAGGTTTTTGGGGTACATTCTGGACCAATTCCAACAAGAAGAGGAACAAAAAGGTAGGTCGATGATGAAGACCCTGCTTAATTTCCGACAAGAAGTTGTCTGGACCTGCAATGACTGCCAACGCCAATTCCGTCACACGGAGAATTGGGACGAGACTGCCCATTACCCGAACAATCTCTACATCATCGAGCCATGGCGGACTGCAGAATCACTCGAGGCATACTTTAGCGACGACAGCTACCAGGAAGAGGCAACGCTCACAGGCGACGGCAGCGCTTTCTGGACCAAACCGAGCATGGCCAGGAGCAGACTCGAACTCAAGAAACACGGCAGACCAGGAAGCCGAAAACATGGAAGATACACCTGCCGCAAGTACATCATCGAGGCGCCACAAGTCCTGCTAATATACTGGCTTGCATGGGACTATAAGAAGGACAGCGCTGACCGCCACGCAGAGACCATCGATCTTCGAGAGTCCACAAAAGACGGTGTACATCTGCTGTACAAACTACAATCCGTCACTGCGTACCTCGATGTGCCGGCGCACGAAATCGCCGCAGTGCGCCAGCCCGACGGCAAGCAGTTCAAGACCTTGAACGACCTCGTGGTTACGCAGTCGTGGCCAGGAGATGGCAATGTGATGGAGCTTCTGAGCCCGAGAGTCGAGATGGGCTCCCATGGCCACCCGGGGGTCGAAGACTTCCACATTGATCTGCTGTGCTACAGGAAGGTAAGTGAGTGAGGTACTCGATTTCTGATTTTTCCTTCTTTACACTGTTTCACTTTTCTCCCTGTCATGTTTCTTCCCAAGTTCCATTCGACACGTTTCATAGACCTTTCTTCGTACTTGGTGGAATGCAGGCTTATCGAGCAGATACACCACGGGTTCTCGGAGTTGAAAGATGGCACCCAACGACTTTTACCGTGCAAAGACCCTACTACTGGCCTCGCCATTGGGACACTGAGTCCCGCCGGAGGTGAGGTTTGAATGCACTGACACGAAGACGCAGGAAACGTTACTTCATCTACACTCCTTCAAGGAAGCACTGTGCGCGTTGCCTCGACTTCACGTCATTACTTCCACGACAGATTCTGCACGACGACCGCTCGCTATGCACACTCCGCACGCTCATCAGGCCTGCTTACCATCTCGGCCTCACTGGCGCTCTGCCGAATTCGAAGAATTCGAAGAACAAAGGCGCGGTTTTCTACTGTTATATGTCACTCTCTTTGTCTGGTTCTACTCGACGCGGAAGTGGAAGTGGGAAGTGAGTTTCATCACCTGCTTTTGTTCTACTGGCAACCGGTATTGTTCAATGGTGAGGTGAGATACTTCCATCTCAATGATCTCGAAATGAGCGCTGAGCATCGTTCTTCTCCTTCAGAAAGACATCTTTGCACCTCTTCCCATCTGTCCATAGTATCTTTACTGTTCTCGTATACCGACTCCTCCTTGGATGCAACCCTGCGAAGCAACATCTTGGCCACTCTTCAGGCAAAACACTATATCGGTCCTTCGGTCAATCGCCTCATCTCTGCTTTACCAACCACGCTCATTACTGACTGTTATGGCTCCGAGAATCATTCTCAAACCTGGTCCTAAGCCAAAGGATAATGGTTCACGACAACGAGATGGTTCCACCGGTCGTGCAACAAAGAGTCCGAGCCCTCAGAAGCGTGCCAGCCCGCTGGCTACTGGCGCTGAAAATAGCTCAAACGGTGGAGCAACAGGAAGGAAGAGATCCAGCACTCCGAGTGCCAGTCCGCCCGCAGGCGGATCAGCAAAGAAATCATCAAGCAGCCCAAAGACCAGTCCAAGGACCAGTCCATCCGGCAGTGCTGTCGCCGGGACGTCAAACGGCAAGGTGGTCCAAAAGCAGGCTCCTCGCATGCAAAGGAAGTGGACCGGTCGCCATTCGACGTTACGAAGCCGCGGGCTCAGGAACGATGGCAACATGTGCTACCGCAACGCCGTACTCCAATGCCTGATGCACTTGCGCGCCTACAGCCTGTATTTCGAGCACGTGCACCTCAATTGCGAAGTTCCAAAGGCCGTTTGTGTCCCCCGCTCACTGAAGGATCTGCTCGATACCTACTGGAGCGATCAAGCTGAGAAGCAGGCCGAGCAGGCCTTGACCGATACTATGGAAGCGGCCTATAATACCATGGACAACAACATACATCCCGATCACCCTTTGTCCACTTTCTTCGCCAAAAGCCTCCAGGCCGATGCTCCCGAGTTCTTGACTTACTTTTTAGATGAGCTCGTAGCATCCGAACCAACGGACGCGGCATTGAAGATTGAAGAGCTATTCAACATTCGGCACGAACAAGAATGGGTTTGTGACGAATGCGGTCAAATCAGCCTCACCAAAGACCTCCCTGGGGAAGCAGGACACGGCTGGGGGATCACTGCCAACATTTTGGAACCAGAGAGGATGATTGGATCGATCATGTCCTATTTCCGTGCCAACGCCTATGAGCAGAAGCTCGAAATGTACTGCGAATCTGAATAATGCTTCAAGAAGTACGGCAAGGACGAGGACTACTGGAAGGAACGGACACGACGAAAGTACATCATCCAAGCGCCAGAGGTACTCGTGATCGTCATTCCCAGGTGGCGACGAGTCGAGGAAGCCAAGGGATGATCGAATAAGAAAGCCAAGGGACGATGGAAAAACGAACGAGTCGCCGATGAGGTGATCTTCGAGGAGCTGATGGATCTTGGGGAGTTCACACGGGAGAAGGAGCCGCTGCTGTACAAGTTACAGGGCGTTGTTGCTCATGACGGCACATTGAAAGCTGGCCATTATATTGCAGCTGTTCGACAACTCGAGGGGATCGCTTTCCGGACCATCAACGACGACGAGGTCCGGAAGATCTCTACGGGCATGGGAAATGTGACGGAGCTTAAGAAGTGAGTACTCATAGGTAAAAGGGTTCTCCAAGACACGATCACACTGCAAGTGGCGCTCGGAGACCTTTTGAACCCTTCCTCGCCATTGAAACACTTGCTGACCCTTTTACCCTTCGGTGCTTCAGGCCGGGGACGCTTCGCCAGGACTTTGACCCGTGCATTCTGTTCTACAGTAAGTTCGCTACTTAGCTGAAGATATCGTTTGGTTTGAGCACCTTCTCCTACATCCAAGCTGCCGCACAGCAGTATCTCATGCTCCAAAAACTTTCCAGATCGTCTTCCTCCTCGAGACGTCCATCGAAGGGCTGGATGTGAGATTGGCAGCACTAGCACAAAGGATCTCACTTCATCTACAATATCTCGACTTTCTTTGTCAATCTCACTCCATTCTATTATTCGGCACGTATCTCATTGTCGACTATAGCAACAATAATTTGCCATCGTTCAAAAGCACGCCTGCCTACTACTACGCAAACATGTTCTCTTCTTCCTGCTTTCTTGTCTCTTGTCTCGTTGCTGTATTCACTTCCTGTCTCTCTGTGCCTTGACGGCCTCGATATTTTTCCAACCAAGCTATCATCATTACCAAAGCCATGGCAGCCAACCCTCACGACGGAACCACCAGGAGTGGACGTATATACACCATACCCTTCGCCTTCCCGTCCGCAACCACTGCTGCGGCCCCGACTCCGACACAACCACAATCGGCAGCCCTCGCTCGAGCTCAAGTCGATCCAAAATCGAAGCCCTGGAAGGTAATCAAGGGCGCTGGCCGCGTTACCAAGTTCCCATCTGGGCTCAGATACCGCAGGCCTGCTAGACTCCACAACCCCCACCACTATTGCTACCGCCGCTCGCTGCTCCAATGCCTGGCACATCTTCCAGCGGTCTACAACTATCTCGGTGCCATTCCCCATCAGAAGACGTGCGATCTACGAGTACGCAGATGTACTGTCTGCGCTCTCCAAACGTTCGTCAACAAATACTGGAACGAGAAGCATCGGACCAGCTTTCCACACCGCGCTGCACACCTCCTTGACCGAGCCATCTGGCACGATGGGCCTGGCAACGGGTTCCCAGACGCAACGACTACACGACAAGGCGATCCGCACGAGTTCTTCCTGTTCCTGCAGGACCGGCTGGATGAAAACGAGCATCGCCTGTCCAATCGACTCAACCTCCTCTTCAACGTCCATCGAGACTTCGCCTGGACTTGCGAAGACTGCGGCGGAATCAACAGTGGCCAGATGCCAGTCGCATACGATCTGAAACTGGACATGGCTCAAAGCAAGGACTGGGTTGCGGATCTCGACAACTACATCATGAACGAGTTTACCGGCGGATATGGTCTCGATGCGTCGTGCCAGCTTCCAGCTTGTACTGCTCAACTGCTGGGTGCTAAGGAGCGAGTGCCGACCTACGAGATCACGCAGTCGCCGGAGGTGCTGGTGGCCACTTTTACTCGTCAGGAATATGCTATCGAGGAAGAGGAGGGCACGGGCGAGGTGGTGATGACGCAGACGAAGATAAAGCTCCATGTCGACTATCCTGAGCATCTGGACTTGAGCAGTTACACAGCAGATGGCTAAGTTTCCCTTCCTTTCCTCCTCGACGGCGTCCGATGTGCTGCCACTGCAGCGACTGTTCAGACTTCGTCGAGGGATCGGTTGCGTCGAGAACATTGCTAACGTGTGCTACAGATCCAACCTCGAATATCGATTGAACGGCGTCGTCGCTCACATTGGCGATGCGCCCACTGAAGGGCATTACATCGCAGTTGTCCGTGAACATTCGAACCAGTTCAGAGTGCTCAGCGACGATCAGATGGGTCAGAGCAGGGCAAGCAACCGGTTCCTTCTCGATCCGCATTGGTATGGCGAGCGCTTTGATACTGTCCTTCTCTTCTACGTAAAGATATAGACCGGCAGTACAGCCGCTGTTTTTCCCTTCCAAACCCATCTCGGCGCTGGAGATCATTGATTATTCATTACATATCTGCATCCCAAGTCCATCCTCTCCTTGATATGAGCACCCCAGCAGCCAACACAGCCACTGCACTTGCCTTCCCCCTTATGCCGTAAGCCGGAGAAAGTACCTAATCCTCACATCTGTCTTCTTAGATCCAATATAAAAGCCAGGCCGGATGCACCATTCTGATCTGACTTGACAACGACTCCGGCTACGGCCCCCCCCACCCCCCGGCCCAGCGTGGCGCGACCGAAGACCTGAAGCCGAGATCACCGGCGCTCCAACCACTCGTCGTGGAACCACGCCAGTACAGCGGCTGCTCTTTACCTCTCACGTCGTTGCTGAGCTCGAGAAGAGAGCAGCACTCGAGTCGGCCGAGGTGGTGAAGGGAAATAAATCGACCTCTGGAAACCGTTATTTCGAGGCTCACGAGCCGAGCACCAGTTCGTCGGGGCGGTGTTGGGGTTGATATTCTGCGTGTCGATGATGTGTTGCAAGGCTGGACGATTCACGTCTCCGGGTGCGGAGGTCGGTGGCGCCAGTGCAGTCGCTGAAAATCGCTTGTTGAGCTGTTGCGAGGCTGGAGAACGCCGCAAAGTCCAGTTGAGCCTCGACTCTTGCGCCGCTTTACTGTAGTCGTGAGCATCGACTGGCTTCATAGCTCTTCGGTGCAGATCTCCGTCTCGCAACGAGAAACATTCGCTATAATCCCATTCGTCCAAAACCTTACTCGTTGCGTTTCACATCTCATCACTTTCGTCTTCCATTGGCCACACTTCACCTCACCCCATCGCTCCCCTCTCCTCAGCAAAAGCCGGCGCCGGCCTCTTCAACACAAATCCCCCCTCCACCCCACCCACCCCACCCACCTCTCCCGTCTCAGCCCCCGACGTACCCCCCACCCCCCTAAAACTCCCTTGCCGACTCCTCGGAGTCTCCGGCCGCGGTCCGTGTGCAGGATCCCACACCTTTCCCCCCTGCGGATGCCCATAAACCCACGTCCCCGGCGAGCGGATCGCAGGCGCGGGCGCGGGGCTCTCGGGGCGGAAGAGGGGGTGGATGGTGCGTTGTTGATGTTCGTCTGCCACAGTAGTACTGTCGCAGCAGCTGGGGCTACGGCTGGCGGTGCAGCTGGCGGTGCTGTCGCTCCTGCTGTTGCTATCGCGACGGACTGAGGAGGTTGCGGAGGGGGAGGAGAAGGAGGGTTTGGGTAGCGAAGGATCCGGCGCACACGCCTGCTCCGCTACGTCGGCTTCGCCGTCGGGGTAGAAAGGTCCTTCCAGCGGGTTTGCGGGTGAGACGGGACGGCTGCCTGGGATCGTCGGCAGTCTGGTCCTGGTAGTTGGTCGTATAATCGGTTCTGCTGAAGGCAGCGGGATAATGTCCGCCGGGCTGGAAGTGTCCCAGTCGCCGAAATCGTCGTCCTGCCCGATCGTATCGAGGGAGTGCCGCCGTTCCGAATGCAGGGACTGCGCTTTCTGGAGCAGGAGTTTGGTTTTGGAGGTCATGGGGCGGACGACGCGGTCCATGGAGTGCCGGAGCGAGGCGGTGGAGGGGGAGCGGAGGGTCGGTGTGGTTGGTGAGGAGGGTTCTGATGAGCGGGCGAAGCGTGGGGTAGAGGGGGCGCTGAGGGCGGAGAGTTGGATGGAGAGGGACCGTTTAAGGGAGCGGACGGGGGAGGAACGGGTGGTGGGTTCTTCTGGTGATGAGGTGGTGTCCTTGTGGTGGAAGGGTGGCCAGAAAAGGAGTGTGAAGACGGCGAGTTGAGCGACGATTGCGGTTGCCCAGACGGCGAAGCCTGCTTGTGACATGCTTCGTACGTCTCCGACGTCGAGTTTGTCTTGGTCGGCTTGCTGGTCGAGGCCTTCCCAGATTTTTGCCAGAACGTAGATTGAAAGAATGGCAGCCGGGAGAGAAAGTAGAATCGACACCGCGCCAAAGGTGGTCTGAACGATGTTCGACGTACGTCGTAGAAAGAGGAACGCTGTGATCGGTAGCACGAGCAGCGCGACGATGTGGACGATTGATGCCGCCCACGCGATGCCTTCCAGCCAGCTTTCGAGGGAGGTGTCTTTCGTGATGATGCCGATCAGCAAGGCGACGAGTGCGATTTGTGAGGTGCCGGCCAGGAAGCATGAGACCCAGACGGTGTTGCTGCGGCTGAACAGTCTGCTCCAGAAGGTGGGTTCCATCGTCGTGTGAGAATCTGGTGGTGAAGTAATTTGGATGGTCGAAGTGGCAGTCGTCACCCACGTGAGTCGTAACAGTCCTCAGTCATCAAAACAAACCTCGTGGCATTATCCTCCAGCATCTAAAGTCCATTCGAAGAGGAAGAATCGCAAGGTCAAGCCATCCAGTCAGCCCCCCAATGGCTTTTCACGTGCAGATGTTGTTGATGACGCGAAGAAACGCGTAGCGCTCGCCAACGTGGTCGCCGGCGCACAGTTAAGAAAGAAAACAGACAGGGCTGCAGGGCTGTGTCGCCGTGTGCGCGTCCCGGATAGGAAGAAGAAGAGGACGAATCGTTACACTGCGCGCGGCGGATACGGGAGCTGGGTGTGCCCTTGAAAAAGAACTTATTGCGGTCACGTTCGCGGACCCAGATTGGAGATGCGAAAATTGGCTTCGGTGGGGGTTGTGGGACGAGAAGAAGGGGATGTTTATTGGAACGCGTGAGGTTCATCTCGTCAACAGCGACATAGAAGGAGGGAAAGGTGGACATGTCAGCACTACCTACGCTTGCTACGCGTCGGTGACAAGGACATGGTGGGCAGTCCGCAAACCTTGATCGAAATTACGACTTCCTGGGACGTGTTGCGAGCGCGCGTGGTGTTGCTTTTTGGCGGGCGGTGGAGAAGAGCGTTGCGGCAGGGTCGAAAATGGGTTTTCGCAGGGGTGGACCTGGTCGCCTGCGGACGGGCCGGGACCGTTATTTGCACGCCGTTGGGTTTGGCGAACCACGTGCCGGGATGGAGTGCAGTCGGGCTGTTGTTTACTGTAGTCGTGGGCGATGGATGCCGGTGGTATGGCTCTTGGGTATTGGCGTGATGAGGCGGCAAACAACACGACTTTGCTGTCCATTGGCGCAGTGCGAAGCCGATTCGTATCGCGACGCCCACGCTTCTAGCAGCAGTAGGACAAGTGGTCCACCACCCCCCCGATCACGCATATAGGAGTGCCGCTGCTGTCAAAGCACTTCCTCCCCGGACATCGTTTCTCGTGACAGTGCCAAACGCACCCAAGAATAGCCGCGTTGAGGGCGCACAGCATGCGCTCAATCGCAAGCCCTCTCAATATTCTCCATTGGCGACCGTCCAAGACCGTCTTCTCGCGTGGACATCTTTGTCCTCGATGGCGATGACCCAAGCGGCTTGCGCGTGCAGGACCCATCTCCGGCAATTTAACGAGAAAGAAGGATTGACGGACGGGATCATTGCAACGGTGTTCCTGGCTGGTGGGAAGACGATGTTTTGGGTTGACGAACCATGACGATACGAACGCGCGTGGGAGAAAATGTACGCTGAGAAAGAGGGCACGTTGTTCAGCCTTACGAGGCGTAAGCGAGCCACGCCTTGTGGAGATCGTGAGATGAAAATTGGAGCGCCGACGGGGAATTATTGTTGATCATGTGGAGATGTTCGCGACGGCGAGACGAGGAAAGCAGACGCGTGATCCGGCAGTCATCTATCGGCTGCCATACCGTAATGTAGCAGGTACCGCTCAACTCAACAGTCAAAGTCTCAACGACAAAAGCCGAGCCAATACACTGCAGAAGAGGGGTATCAACAACAACGACAACAAAAAACTCCAGCCTGGGATCCCGAGCAAATCGCTCAAAAGCTCGATAGTAGACCCAGCACATCCAAACCTCCCTCCCTCGCTCACCTCCTGGATCAAATCACACACCCCTAACCTTCCGCCAGCCCCCCGGCCTCACCCGCCTCCCCACCACCTTACCCCCCCACACCGGCCCCAAACTCGCCCCCGCCACCGCCAACACCCTCCACCAAAAACCCCACGTGATCAAAAACGCGAGGTCAAAGTACCCGCCCAGCAGCGGCAAGCTCCCGAAAAACACCCCCGCGGTCCCGAGGATGCTGAATAGCATGACCGGGTGCCAGGTGGTGATTTCGGCGGCGACCATGATGAGTTCGTTGATTACCAGGACGGTGTAGGAGAGCGTGACCATGCGCTTGAAGCCGGGGGATGTGGTGAGGGCATGCGTGCTGGCGTTGGGGGTAACGGTGGAGTAGGAGGGGACGAGCAGTTCCGAGCCGCCTTGGATGATGAGGCCTTGGTAGATGGATATCCCGACCCAGGTGAAGAAGGTCTTATAGCTGAGCGAGCGGCCGAGCGTGAGTTCTTTGTAGAGTTCAGGGTAGAGGTTTGCCAACCCCTCGTCGACGTCCCGGTCCAGCACGAGGGAGAAGACGGGCGCCATCGTGTATACCGTCGCGTAGCCCACGAGCAGCCAGTCGCGGTATAAGGCGATGGGCTCGAAGTGGCTGGCGACGCTGAAAACCGTCTGGCACACGGAGATGATCAGCCCGCGATGAATAACAAACTGCGCAAGCTTCGCGGAGCGCTTGTAGCTATTCCTCCCATGCCAGACGAGCAACTTCGTCAGGTGCGAGAACTGCGTTATCGAGAAGTCAGCGGCGAGGGAGGCCTGCTTGCCCTCTTTGCCCACGATCCCGACGCCGACGTCCGCGGCTTGGATCATGGAGACGTCGTTGCCGCCGTCGCCGATGCAGGCGATGCGCTTGTGGGTGAAGGCGCGGATGAGGTGGGCGATGTCGGCTTTTTGGGTTGGGGAGCAGCGGCATGCTATCACGGCGGGGAGGCGGACGGCGAGGGTGATGAAGGCTTCTTTGTGGTGGGTGAGGTATATTGCGAGACTCTGGCCGTCTATGAGGAGCGCAGCGGTCGGTTGCGAGTGCAGCAGTTGTAGCGCGTCGAGAGCGGCTTCTTTCCGCTTCAAGCCGGCGATGGTGTGGATGTACTGCCCTCGCGAGACGAGTTTGGAGGAGATGGCGACGCAGCGCGCCGTTTCCACCTTGTCGCCCGTGAGCATCCAGATTTTGATGCCGGCGTTGCGGAGGAGTTCGAGGGAGGGCTTGACGTGGGGTTGGAGCTTGTCTTCTACGCCCGTCACACCCAGCAGATCGAGGCCATGCTCGAGGTGTTGCTTCACTACTTTCGCCATTGCGGCATCGCGCCCTTGGAGGGAGAGTGAGGCGCTGGAGTAGGCGGATATGAAGGCGGCGTATTGCTGTTGTGACAGGTTCTTGCGTCCGATGACGAGTGTGCGGAGGCCTTCGCGGGCCATGTTGGCGGTCTCCTCATCCAGCCAGTCGTTCGCGGCGACGATGGAGGTCATGACTGTGTCGGCGCCTTTCTGGAAAAAGACAATCTCGCCTTCGTCGTCCCGTACGCGATCCACGCTGCGGGAGAAGCGCACGATGATGCCCATGCGTTTGCTGTCGGAGGTGAAGGGGAAGACGTTCAGGATCTCAACTTTCACCACGATCCGCTCGTCGGCGACGAATTGCAGGCTGATGCTTTTGCGGTCGCGGTGGACCAGTCGCAGCCCGACTTGCTCGGTCCATTGTACGATAGCAATCTCGTCCGGCGAACTGGCCTGGTACCCTATAGTCTGCTCACCATCCTCACCCTCCTCGCTTGTCGGCGTAACGTTATGGCACAACGCAAGCGCCAACACCAAATCCCTCACCCTCACCCCAATCTCCCTCCTCGTCCTCGTCGTCGCACCTCCAAACCCTCCCATCCCCGAGGAAGGCGTGAAGAGCTCACCACTACTCCCACTGCTCTGGTCTTCACCACTCGCATCTTGCAAAGCAAAAGCCTGCCCAACATACCCCCCAACCTCCACCATAGCCTCGCCCCCGTAACTCACAGTCCCCACATGCACCTTCCTCAAAACCATCTCATTCCGCGTCAACGTGCCCGTCTTATCACTCAGCAAATACTCGATCCGTCCCAAATCCTCCGGGATCGTCGACGTGCGGACCACAGTCCCGGGAATCCCCGGGTCGCGGTGGATGAAGTAGGCGTAGACGCTTTTGCCCATGTCGAGGTTGACGCGCAGGGAGATGGGCACGATGGTGGAGAAGAGGATGAGGAAGCGCAGGGCGGTGATGTACCATATGTGCCTCACGTCGGCTTCGGGGTCGTCGTCTGAGGAGGGGTTGGCGGGATCGAATCCTTCGAGCGCGACGAGGATGAAGGAGAGTGCTGCGGTGAGGAAGCAGAGGATTTTGGTCAGGGAGTTGATTTCGAATTCGAGGAGGCCGGTTTTGGAGCGGGAGGGGGAGGTGGAGAGGGCGGCGCGGGTCTGGGGGCCGGTGTAGAGGACGGCGGCGTGGACGGTGGTGCTGGAGGCTAGGACAGTGTTGGCCCAGGCTGTGTTGTCGATGGTTAGGGGAAGTGATTTGGGGTCGGAGGGTTCGGGGTGGGAGGGTGAGGTGGGTTTGTCGATGTGAGGGTCGTAGGCGCTGGGGTTGGTGGATTTGGGGTGCAGGGAGAGGGTGCCGACGAAGTCGTTGACGCGCTTGTCTGGCTTGCCGGCTGTGACTCGGAGGCGGACGTATTCGCTTGCAGGGAGTGTTTGGGCGAGTGGAGAGGCGAGTCGTAACTTCCAGTCTGTCTCTCCATCCAGTTGGTCGGTGCGGATGAATGCTTCTCCTCCACCACTCGGATCTGAAGATGTGGTGTCGTTGTCCAAGTCTTTGCCAGCCATCGCCTCCTGCTGGATTTTGGCATCCGGTGCCCTGGCATTGTTGCCCATGTCCACCAGAGTTGTGTCAGACAAAGCCTCCTCTTCTACGGTAGTCGAGGACCCAGTGTCGGTTGAGAAAGACTTCAGAATTACCACATCCGCAGGCACTCTCTGATCCTTGCCCAGCACCACCACATCTCCCACCCTTAAATCTTTACTCGCTTTCACCACCTCCCTCACCCTCGAGCTCGGACTGCCCACCCCTTGTCCCTCCACCCCGCTCTCCTCCTCTTCATTCAACCTCAATCTCTCATCATCCTCCACCTTCCTCCTCTTCCCCCTCGTCCTCCTTCTCAACACCCCAACCTTCCTCTTCTTCCCCACCCCCTCACCATCCCCATACCCACCCACCTCCTCAAACTGCAACACCGTATACCCCTCCCCATTAGCCTCCCGATCCCTCCTCCGCCTCAAGACATCATCATAAGCCTCCTTCCCCAACGTAATCGATACCACAAACGCCAGCGGCGCGACGTACGTGCTCAGATACCCGATTCGTAATGCAGGCACGATTTGGGACAGAGCGACGAGCAGGAAGTAGAGGTTGAAGAAGAACTTGAACTCGTTGAAGAGGGTGCGGGGCAGGAAGGAGTAGGGGGTGTATTTGGCGTTGGAGATGGCGTTGGCGGGGTAGAGGCGGGTGGGCGGTGATTGGCCGATGGGGATTGCGCGGGTGGAGGAGGGGTCGTTGGGTTCGTCGGTGGAGTCGTCGTCTGGGGAGGTTGTGGGGAGGGCGAGGGAGGTGGCGCGGTGGGAGAGGAAGGGGAGGTATTTCTGGATCATGCCTTTTCGTCTTCGGGTGCGGATCTCGGGGTATTGGTAGAGGCCTGATTGGGAGGGTGTTCTCCTTATACTGCCGTTGCCGTTGGAGAGTAGAGGCGCATCATCGCCGCCATGGCCTGCGCTCTCCCTTTTCCGCTCCGCCTCGTCATGGTCATCGTCGCCTACCAGCGCCTCCAAGTCCTCCGCATCCTCATCTTCAGGTCTAGGCCGCCGCCGGCCACCAAAGCGGAGGTTTCTTAACGGGATGCGCTGGCTGAAGTCGTAGCTGGACTGTCGTCTCTGCCTCTGGGAGGAGGGCGGACGGGGAGTGGTCTGCGGGTCGAGTTCGTCAAGGTCGAGTTCGAGATCGGAATCGTGGTCGTTATGCTGGATGGGGGCGGACATGCCGCATTTGCGCCGGTTCGCAGTATGAGTGGATGTTCAGTTGGGCGTATGTTATTGCAGTACCATTAGGTTGTCGTTTCAGTGAACGATCTCGCCGTCTTCCGTAGGGGTGTGGAGGGGTGGTGTGGCCGGGTAATGTGGTGTTGGATCTGGAGTCTTTGTCCTTTCACATGCGTCTGACTGTCAGGGTAAGGTGGTCCGTGCGATATTCGGCGGACTGCTCCGTCACCTCGCATCCCTTCTCCTAATCTCGCCTCTTTCGCGACACTCTATCTTTCTCATTAGAGATGCTTGTAGTATATTCCCACGGATCACTGGAGTCTGTATAGTCGCGGTACAGTCCTAATAAACGACGACTGGACTACTGGAACAGAGCGACAGCGACGATTCGGAAGTGGCCACCTTGGCCGAACGCCTGCATGCTGACGCGCTACAACCACCACGACAACTCCTCCTCTCTTCTTTCGGCATTCTTGAGCGTTCCGCGACATCTTCACAATGGAGGTACAACAACAGCACGGTAGGGAGGACTTTTCAGGCGTCACCGACGACGACCGAACCGCGACACATTTACCCGGATCGCAACCTGAGGGAAACGCCTCATGGAACCCGGCACTGAGACGCGATAGCGATGTGCCTATGCCAGAGTTCAATCAGCAGGATGAAGATGACGACTTCTTCGACCGATATTCCGGCGCGACCCCGAAGAAGCAGGGGCAGCAGCAGCCGATAGAACAAGAGCAGAGCCCGCTTCGAGGGGTGGAGGCGGCGGAGATGGACGAGCCACTATCGCCGATGCGGAGGAAGAGTATATCTGTGCTCTCGGTAATAGATGTGCAGGAGGACGACGCGACACCGGAGGAGCTGAGCCGAACGCCTTCACACCATGTCGAAGTTAGTGGCTCGTTCCGAAGAGGGGCTGATAGCTTTGAGGAAGAGGATGACGAGGCGCTACCAAGGCCGGAGAGCAAGGACGAGGAGAAGGAGATTCTAGATCCTTTGGAGTCCATGGCAGAGCAGAGGGTCGCACTCGAGGAGACAATGCCTGAGACGGAAGCGCCGAATGGAGATGTGGAGGCGGGCGGTGCGGGAGAGAGGGACAACGCGGAAATGGAGCGCATCATGAGCAGCCCGTCCGAGCATTACGAGCACCAAGGCGAAGTCACGGCAATGGAGGAGGCTATCGAGCCCAGCGCAGACGCGCCTCTGATCGATGACGAGGAACCCTTGCCTACACCTGGGCTGGTGAGCAGGGAGCCCACATTCCCGGTCCAGAATACGGAGGACGAGGAGAAGCTGGAGTTTGACGGTGCAGCTTCACCGCGACATCCTCAACTCAAGTCTGTGGCAGCGCCCCCAAAGATCGACCGATCCTTTACCTCGAACTTCTCAGACTCACCAGTCGTGCCGAAGCAGCCGCAAGAGCAGAGTATACCGAATGATTGGCCTTCTGCGGGCGATGACAGGACGTTTGGAGAATTGCTAGATCATGAGAGCCAGCAGCAACCAATACCGGCGGACGGAGAAGCTCTAGAGCAAATAGCGGCAGAAGAGTCAGCGCAGGTGGCTTCTCTAGATGACGATGAGCTTCTTCCTGAAGAAGAGGGCGAGGTCAAGGAGGAGGATCTGGCCGCAGCGTGGGGAGAGGTTCTAGATGATGACGAGCTACTCTTGGAGGACACGCCCACAGATGGAGGTGTTGACCCGAGCTCGTTCTTCGGTGGAGGAGACGATGACGATGGCTTTTTACAGGATGAGCCAGCGCCGGCACCCTCAGCTCCGCAGCATCAGCGAGGAGCATCGCAACCCAACGCCTACCAGGCTCCACAACAGCGGCCACAGTACACTTCATCAAAGACTACGCAGATTTTTGGTGGTCAACATGGCCGCTCAGCGGGCACACCGTCAACAGGTCTAGACGATATCTACACTATTGCCGGCTCAGTCCAGCAACCTCCTCAGTACGGGCAAGCTCAACAGCCCCTGCAACGACCCGCGATGAACCAGGCCCAAAGTTTCGTCGATAAAGCGAAGGGTGGATATCAGTCTCCTTACGATCTACCTATGGAGGTAGTCAAGCCCAGACGGAGACCGCAGCAGACGCCGCATCAATCGCAGCAGAATGTCTCGGGTTCGGCTCCTGCGCCTCCTCCACGGACTAGCAGCATGTCGTCTTCGTTCCAGCCTGGCCAACCGCAAGCACTCCCGTCAAGAAATGTGACTGGTAGCGTAGGCAGCCTCTCTCCTCCGCAGTCGAGTGGTTCTACCACCGCAGGTCAACCAGCTGGCGCACTACCGCAAGGGCGAGCAACAGGTACGCCGAAGCAGGGCAGCAGCGGTTTCTTCGAGGACCTGCCCATGACTGCGAAGCCCAGAGCCAGACCGACCGGTGCGTACACGCCACAACAGCAGCAAGGTGGTGTGCCAGGCATGCCAACACCGCCGCCTTCGATGGGTCCGCCTTCGTTGGCTGGGTCAAGACAGAACACTGGTTACATGCCGCAGCAGATGCAGCAACAGCAGGCGAACTTGCCTCAGACCCCACCAGTGCAGCAACAACAGCCTCCGGTTTATGCTGGGCTGAGAAAGCCGGAGCAGATGGATTTGCTGCCGCAACAACCAGTACAAGCACCAGCACAAGGGTTGCAGCCTCAACCTGGTCAGATGCCTCCGGTGCAGAAGACGAGATATTCTCCGAATCCGCAACAACAGCAACCAGTGTCTGCCGCTGGATCGTCTTCGCTGTCAACACCACCTGCTCCGCCCGCAGCCTCCGGACGATACTCTCCAGCACCAGCATCTACGCAAGCTGCTCAGGTTCCGTCAGCTGCACCAGCAAGATACTCGCCAGCGCCACAGTCAATGCCAGCCCCAGCGCAAGCTAAGCCAAGGAACCCATCCGTGCCGAGCAACGTCCACCAATTTGCACCACGAACGAGTAGTCCGCTCGCCGGGTTGAATCTGGACAAACCGCTCCCCAGCTCTCCCCCTCGAGCAAGTGTGCAACAGCATCCACAGCAGCAGCAGATGACGCCTCCCGAGCAGCCGCCGCCTTCTAGGTATGCTCCATCGACTGACGCTGTCATGCAGCATCCTGGCATGGTACAGCCACCGATGAACTTCTCGCCGCCTACTCAGCGGCCACGAACGCAGAGTCCGGATGCTGCGATGAAGAGGCCGAGAGTGCTGCAGGAGATGGGAAGACCGAGCTCTTCAGCTGGCGTTGGACGAATGCCTCAGCAGCAACCACAGCAAGCGGCTCTGCCTACAAGGTCTGGACTTCCACATCGCCGACAGTTCTCGCGTGACCTCACCTTCGCCGCACCGCAAGACGAGCGCAGTCAGGATCCTTTGCAACGATGGAAAGGCTACCCGATCTTCAAGTGGAGCGCTTCAGGCACTGTCCTCTCCACCTCCCCCAAGCAAACGCCCTTCTACGCCGCAGGCCAAGGCATGCCCTCCGTCAAATGCACACCCGGCCCCATCACCATCCAAGACGCCACCACCTTCATGCCCCTCGACGACCGCACCGCCAAATTTCCCGGTCCCCTCACAGCACGCAGCAAGCGCCAAAAGAAAGACTTGCTCGCCTGGCTCGAGACGAAAATCTCCGACCTCGACCGCCAGACCGAGAGCGTCATGCTCCACCCCACCCTCGACCCCACCACCCGGAAACGCACCGAAGAGAAACTCCTCCTCTGGCGCCTCCTCCGCGTCTTCGTCTCCCACGACGGCGTCCTCGAAGGCACCCCCGCCCTTGAAGCCGAATCCCGCGCCATCCTCCTCCCCAACCTCGCACAGATGGCGCAAGTCGCTGATCTCCAATCCCCCGGCTCCGCGGCCGCTGCCGCAGACCCAGTGGACAAGAAGGTCCTGTTCCAGATTCGGCAGGCGCTTCTCGAGGGCCAACGCGAGAGGGCGGTCTGGCTCGCTGAGGAGAAGAAGTTGTGGGGTCATGCGATGCTGATCGCTTCGACGCTGGGTCCGGAGAGTTGGAAGCAGATCGTGCAGTCTTTCGTGCGGAGCCAGGTCAAGAGCGTGGGCGCTGATGCCAGGAGCACGGCGGCGCTGTATCAGGTTTTCGCGGGGAACAGCGAGGAGTGCGTCGATGAGCTCGTGCCGCCGAGCGCGAGAGCGGGGTTTCAGTTTATTGGGGTCGAGGATAAGAGGGCCGGAGGCGATCCGTTGGAGGGCTTAGATCAGTGGCGGGAGACTGTGGGCTTGGTGGTGGGCAATCGGACGGCGAATGATGTGCAGAGTCTGCTTGCGCTGGGTAAGTTGCTGCAGGGTTATGGGAGGGTGGAGGCGGCGGGTGTGTGTTGGCTGTTTGCACGGCAGAGCGTTAAGTTGTCCGGGCAGGATGAGGAGGGCGTGGATGCTGTGTTGATTGGGGGCAATCATTCGGTGAAAGATGAGGAGGGGGTGTTGGGACCGGATCTGGATGCGGTGCTGGCGACGGAGGTGTACGAGTACGCTTCTTCGCTGTCTGCGCAGGCGAACTCGGCGCCGTATCTGCCGCATTTGCAGGCTTATAAGCTCATCCACGCGCAGAACCTGGCGGCTTCCGGGCTCAAGACCAAAGCACAAGTTTACTGCGACGCCATCACGTCGGCTTACACCTCTACGACACGGCCATCGCCTTACTACCATCCGACTTTCACCTCCGCGGTTGCGGAGTTTAGCGCTTTCCTCGCGCAGACGCCGCATGATGGCAAGGCGGGCTTCTTCTCTAAGCCGGCGATGAACAAAGTCTCGTCTGGCGCTGCGAGCTGGTTCAGCAAGTTCGTCGCTGGAGATGAGGACTCCGAGTCTAATGCCAGCGGCCATGGAAGCGAAGGCGGAGCAGGGCCATTTGGCGGCGTCAGTGGAGAGTCCCCGGATCTGTCGCGCACAGGCAGCGGGACAGAACTCTACAACCCTGCCATGGGCGCTGGCATGCCCATCCCAACCTCCACCGTGCCCCAACAGCCAGCATTCGCGCCCAGCAGCGGACCGAGTCGCTACGCCCCGTCCAGCCAAGGCAGCCAGTTCACCTCCGGAAGCCTCGGAGCAACAGCGAAATATGCACCACCAGGCCAGCACTCCTTCGCCGCCCACGGCTTCCCCGCCGCAGAACCCCAGCGTCCTGGATCCGCGCGCTACGCGCCTGCGCCTTCGAGTAATAGTCTTGGGGTTCCAAGACCGGAAGCCATGCGTAGAGGATCGGAAAACAGTCTGCCCTACGCTCCTGCTTCGAGGCGAGGGTCAGCGCAGGATACGAGCTCCGTGGGGAGCTATGAGCCCCGTCCGCTTTTGGCGGATGAGGGGTCGATGTATAGTTACTCCCCCGCCCCCTCGCCGCTCGTGCAAGCGCAGCAGGCGCCTGCGGTGCAGGAACCAGAGAGCGCACCCTTAGACGCCCCCAGCGGCACGTTCACCGCACAGGAACCAGAACTCGATCCCGAAGACGGCAGCGGCGGTGGTGGCTACGCTCCTCCAACGTCAGGAGGCTACGAACCACCGAGTTATTCGACCTACCAACCTTACGAACCCGACCCGGAATCCCCCTCCGATACCGCCAACCCCGCGCCAAAGAAAATGCGCCTCCCCGGCGAGGACTCCGACGACGAGATGCACGAGCTTACGCGCCGCGCCGCCGCCTTGAAAAAGTCCCAAGCGGATCGCGCCGCAGACGAAGCTTTCCGCAAAGCCGCCGAAGCCGACGCCGCGCGGGACAGCAAATCGAACAACAGAGACAGTTTGTCGGGCGAGCAGAAGAAAGGCTGGCTCACCGGCTGGTTTGGAGGGAAGAAAGAGGGGACTGCGTCCCCGGGGCCGATCAAGGCGAAGCTCGGCGAGGAGAATTCGTTCTACTATGACGAGAATCTGAAGAAATGGGTTAATAAGAAGGGTGGAGCGGAAGCCGCGGCGCCTGTGAGTGCGACGCCGCCGCCGCCTAAGGGGATGAGTCGGGGACCCTCTGGGATGGGCGGCAGTGGAAGTGGGCCACCGTCGAGGGTGGGGAGTATGGGACCCCCGCCGCCGAGGCCGGGAACGAGTGGCACGAATGCTTCTGGGAGCGGTGTTCCTGGGTCTGGACCGCCGAGCAGGAGTGCTACGCCTGCTTCTGACGCCGGAGGCGCCGCTGGACCAGTTGGAGCGGTGAACGGTGACACAGCAGCGGCGTCAGCGGTTCCTCCGTCCATGGCTGCGCCCCCGATGCGACCGAGCAGCAGTCTGAGCACGGCGAGTAGTATCGACGACCTTCTAGCTGGAGGCCCGCCGGGCGCTGGGGGCAGGAAGGCGGGGACGGTGAAGAAGAAGAAGGGGGGGAGGTATGTGGATGTGATGGCGAAGTAGACGAGGCTTTGGATTCTTGCATGAGCGGGCTGGCGTTACCTGGGTAGATGGGAAGGTGTGTTTGGTGTAGTTGTATACCTATTACCCCCTTAGACTTCTTAATGGATGGGTGCGTCTCTGGCGAGAGATGTGCCTTTTGTGATCGGACATTCCTTGACTGCTTTTGCCTTCAGTCGTTACCTCCCAGACGCAACCGTAGACGATGGAGGGTAGAAGTCGTGGAGGATAACGACTCGCACTCATTGCACAACACTCAAAGACGGAATCTAGAACAAGCCACGAACGCCTTCTATCGGCAGCGGTGGGTCTTGATTGGTAGATACCACCGCTGTTGCGACTTACCGATGTATAGCAGTACGGCTGGCAAGGCTGAGAGGGTCCAGAGGGCTGTACATCTACTTCGCTTGTCCGCTCTCATTTTTCAAGATAATGACTAGCTGGCATGGCATTCAATGCCAACACCCTCTCCTCGATCTCAATGCCACCGACGACTCCGACAGCCCAGCCCAGTACGTCGACGGCGACGACTCCGACGATAGTCCCTCAAAGCCCAACAACCTCCCCAACACCTCAGACTCTGCCAGCAAACTCCGTAAAGCCAAGACGAAGCCCACCTGCACCGCAACAGCAGCATACTATCCCAATAGAAGAGCCCCTCGCCCAAGTCCTCCTGACCTGGTTCGTCCAAGTCATCGGGCTCGCCGCCGCAATCGTCTTCGCCGTCTTCGCCGTCCTGTCGTGGATCGACTCGCAGCACGCCAAAGCGCAAGCCAATGCCGCGAATTTGTTAGCGCTCGCAGCGATATGCACTCAGACACTAGAAGTGCGTGCTCCGTTTATCTCATCTCGAGGGGGTCAGCGGACGCTGCTAACAATGGCGACGTTTTGCAGAATACAGCGCTCAAGGGCCTCTGTGACCCCTTCTTCACCAGTGCCTGGCCGAGTATAGCTGCTGCTGTGCAGACGCTGTTGCCGTATGTGCCGAGCTCTGCGGCACCGAGTTACAGTCATGTGCCCGACGGCTCGCAAGGGGCAGATACTGGGGCTGGACTACCTCACTTACCACCAGCAACGACAGGGCAGAAGGTGGGTATCGGGGTAGGGCTGGGGATCGGAGTGACGACGCTGTTCGTCACTGGGTTAACTTACTTTCGCATACGGGGAGGAGGCATTACAGCGGTGCTTGAACCAGCCCGGGGCATGATTGTTCGTTCCGGGGAGGTGATGACGGGGCCATGTTCGAAGAAATAGTTGGATTGGGCGCTGCGTGTGCATACTGTCGTGTCCACCCGGTGTTCGGACCTCCATTACATCGCAAGAGATCAATACTCCATCAGCCGCAACTTCTTCCCCACTTCCCTCCGCTGCGCCACCTTCTCCATCGGCCGCTCGCCTTCCTCCTTCGACTTGAGCGCCGCCTGCAGCATGCCGGCGTCGAAGAATCCATCTACACATATCGTCAGCATCCAGAATCTCAACAACATCAACATCACGAGGAAGGACGAAAGACTTACAACCCCCCATCTCATCATCACTAGCAACCCCACTCTCATCTCCCCCAGCCTCCCCCTTCGCCACATCCCCTCCGATAATCCTCCCCCTGCTCTTCAACCTCTGCCCGCGCGGGCGATTCTCCTCTGCCTCCCTCGCGCGACTCGCGCCTTTATCCTCGCTCTTCCCCCTCTGCCGCCCGGCTCGCAGCAGCTTCCGGATCTCGATGAAGTAAGCTTCGATGGCGTCGATGAAGCGTTTGGTCTGGCGATGCTTGCTACTGGCGCAGATGGACACGGAGCCGTCTTTGATGATATATCCGATGCCGAAGCCATCGCCGGAGGTTGGGCCGAAGCCGAAGTGGCGGAGCGAGGGGTTGCCGCAGTTGGAGGTGGAGAGGATGGTATTGTTGATCTTATCCCAGCCCGCGTCGGCGAAGATGGACGGGAGACTGTGTTGCTGGCGCGGCGGGCTGGTGGAGGGCGCTTGGCTGCCGTCGTCGCTCATCACGACGCTGTTGCGGTTCGGCGAGGAGACGTGGCTCCCGTCGTGGTCTGGGTCGCGATCGCCGGTGGGGCTGTTCCAGCCGCCGTTGGTGCTGACGCTGGCCGGCTCGCGGGAGGCGGACGTGTTGACGGAGTAGTCTGCTTCGGCCTGGCGTTGCCAGAGGGACATCAGGGCGTAGAGGTGGCGGTCGTGGCCTTGGGCTTTGGCGCATTCTTTCGTGATGGCGGTGTGCTTTTCGCAGGCTTTGCGGAGGGCTTCAATCTTTTGCTCGGCAGGGTTCTCAGCCCAGAAGGTGCGGACGAACTTGACGCTCTCTTGGGTGACGGGTCGGATGGCTTCGGTGCGGCCGTGGAAGAAGGTCTTGGTCATTGCGGGCTCGTATTGCGATTCCATGCGTCCGTACATGCCGTAGTAAGCTGCTTGGTAGGCCATCTGCACGAATGCATCTGGGGAGAAGCCCATTGAGGTCATGAAGTTCTTGCCGTAGCTCATGAACTCGAGAGTCGCGAACTCGTTCTGTCCGATCAGGTCCGCTAGACGTGTTTCGGCGAAACGAAGCGCTGTCGATAGTTCTGGGACCATATCCCATTCAAGCTTGTGAGGGGTCGTGTTCACATCCCCAAAGCTCTTCGGGTCGCGCTTCGATGGATCTGGTGAAGCTGATGCCCAAAGAGACGGAGCTAAGCCGTTGATGCTCTTCGCGAATCGTAGGATAGTATCAGTGTAGACGTCTGAAGCGAACCGCAGCACGGTGTGGCCATCCACGCCAGTATGTTCGAAGTTGATACCGGCGCTGCCGTTCTTGCACACGATGATCTGCAGCTTGTCGTACCATCGGTTCGTACAAGTACCAACTTGCACACCCTTCTCAACGTTCGAGGTACCACACAACATGTTCATGCAGAGATCGGAGCTGCTCTTCGGTTCGGTGCCGTCCAGGCAGAGAATGAAGAGTGCAGAGTCCACAATGTTAAGGCAGTCGCTGTTGTTTGAGCCCTCGTCCTTACCGAGGAGATCTCTCAAGCTGGACCAGATCTTGCGGTTCTCCGTGCTCAGCACTCCCAAGGCGCCACGAGCTGCATCCTGGATCGGAGTCTCTTCTGCATCATTGACGATGACTTGCAAGTTCAGACTGAGGTCTTTCTCGGTCATGATCAGGTCGTTGTTCTCGTCCATGCAGTCGAACCAGTAAAATTGTCCTCGACAGAGCACGACGATGTGCTTGGCAGATGGATCCTGGCCGATCTGGCAGCCGTTCTCGGTGGGTATCCGAGCGGTGCCAAACATGCGAGAGTACTGGTACATGCATAGCGGTTGATTCCGGAGCATGTCTGGCGGCAGTTCCTCTTTTCGTACGGCACGAACGAACGACAACGCTGAGATGGCCAATGAAGCTGCCCTGGTCACCTGGTTATTGCGAGCTGGCGTGGGGTCATCTTCCAGCAGAAAGAACGGATTGAGGTTGAGAACCACCGGGTTGTCGAAGTTCAGGTATGAATCGTACCCTTCCATGCGTTAGAGGCATCTCAGTGCTGAAAGCAGGCAGTGAACTTACAAAACTGCTCGATGTAGCTCGTCTTTCCCTCCGCATACGACTTCAGCTTCTCCTGCAAAGCAGGTCCGTCCGTTCGAAGAAACTCTTCTATCGCTCGCTCGGAATCATGATGCTCTCGCGCGGTCTGCAGAGGATCAAGAGACCCCAAATACCTCTTGCACGTCGCTTCAAGATCTGGGATGGGAAGCTTCGGCAGCTTGTCCTGTGCTGCGAACGTGATACCAGGCTTCGACTTGTGATCCCCGTTGTTGGTGATCGGGTTCTGTTCCTCCTTGCTGAAGCTCTGCGTTGCCTCTTTGGCGTTGGCTTCAGATCGCTCAGGCATGGTTAAGGAGTCCTTTCTGGGTGTTGATCGTCCCAGCCGTTGGTCGATTGATGGCAGTGTCCTTACTGGTGACATAATGTAAGTAAGCATCCGTGCTAACTATGTAATGGAGACACGAGCGTGGCGATGGAAAGGCCACGCAGCCGGGTCCGGTAGAAGTAGTGACAGTCTTGGTAGTAGTAGGCCGGCATTGATGAGCTTCGACGGCTTCACGACAACGTCTGCATAGCCGGCAGAGGCGAGTACGTGGAGTTGTGAGGTGGGAAGGAGAGGTTTTGAATGTTGGCCTCGTGGGGAAGATGACGGTCCCAAGGCCTAGAGCGTTGTAGTAATAATGTGGATAACGGCCAGTAGCATGTGGGTGTCGTGAAGCCGCTGCACCGAGCCAAAGATGGTGTAGGAGAAAACATCCACTCACCTTATCTGGAACACCTGTTCAACCTCGGGCCAATTGCCGACGGGTGAGGTCGTCCGGCGAGGCGGCTGTTGGAGAAGAAGAGGACCACGGGCAAGGACAAACGGAGTATATGGAGCTAGGCAAGCTGGAGTATGCAGGTTGAAACGTGCTGTAGGAGCTGCGGCAGGGGTAGCTCGAGTAATTGCTAATGGCGTAGGTCCAAGGAGAGTTTAGTAGAGGCGGTCCGCTGCGATGTCGAGAGGTGAGGTTGGAGGGCAAGTATATGGCGCTGATCAGTTATTCTTTATGAGTATTCATGCTTGGGACACGTGAACAGGAACACCCGGACGCTCCAAAAGGTCAGTTGATTGTGTCGCCCAGAAGAGATGACGTTGGAAGCTGCTCGAGTTTAGGCGTGGAGTGGTGGAGGCGGAAGGCGGACGAGGGGAAGTTGTGCAGCGCTGCCTTTGACCCGGACACCCCAGCAAGGCCACAGACCACCACCTGATCACAGGATGCTTCTCCTTCCCCATGACGGATATTCTCACGGTCCTGGTCGACTTTGACATTCGACCCTATACCCATATTCTGCCATCGTTGGAAAAGGCGTTAATCACGACTGCCGACCTGCTGTCGCTTGAGCCGCTCGATGTCGCCAAGCGCGCCCAGGTGCCTGCTGGGGAGGTGAGGAAACTCGTTGATGCAGTGCTGGATGGTCTACATGGGGCTGTTGGGAGGTCAAGGCAAGTCTATGGCCAGGATGTGGGAGGTCCGGTAGACTTGAGTGAAGACCGGCCTCCTGGCCGCATCAGCACTTTGGACAGATCTCTGGATGCCAGCCTCAACGGTGGCGTTGCGCCTGGATATCTCACCGAGATAGTTGGCGAGAGCGCCGTGGGCAAGACGCAGTCCCTTCTGACACTCCTACTGTCGGTACAACTACCGCCACCATACGGACTGGGAAAGCCAGCGCTCTACATATCCACAGAGGCGCCTCTCCAGACAACCCGCCTAGCCCAGATCCTTAAGACCAACCCAGGCCTCACGTCCCTTCCAGAGTCCGAACGGCCCTCCTTATCCCGCATCCAGAGCACACACATCCACGATGTCGAAGCCCAAGAGCACATCCTCCGCTACCAAGTCCCCGTCGCCATCAAGAAACAGAACATCGGCCTCTTAGTCATTGACAGCATAGCAGCCAACTACCGCGCCGAGTTCGACAAGTCCAAAGCCCGCAAAGGCGCCGAGTCCTTTGCAAAACGCAGCAACCAGCTCGCGCAACTCGGTGCTTTACTGCGGGACATCGCGCGCACGCATAATGTCGCGGTGGTGATGGCGAACCAAGTCGCAGACCGCTTTACCCTGGTCGAGGGATCTGGCTACGCTCACAACAGTACGAGTCAAAATACCACACAGCGCTCTCGTCCTGCCTCACCACCCCAACAGCAGACCTCCAGGAGTGCAGCCATGTCCCAGCCCGTCCCCTCCTCCGGCGTCCCTCTAACCCCAGCGCAGCTTCTTTCGACAGACGACCCGCTGGCCCTAGATCACCAACAGCGCTTCTTCACCGGCTGGGGTGACGATCCGGAGGCGTCGAACTTCAAAACACCCAGCCTTGGCCTTACATGGACGAACCAGCTCGGGGCGAGGATTGCTTTGCTCAAAGAACCGGTCTATGAGGAGCGCGCGTACGCACCGGGCGAGGACAGGAACGTCTCTGGGTGGAACAGGAAGGCGAAGGTTGTGTTTAGTGCGTGGGGTCCGGAGAAAGACACGGGGTTTGAAATCTGGGAGGGTGGGGTCAGGGGGGTGAAGGAGCCGCCGTGATGTATGCGAGATCAATGGGTGCATTACTGTTTGCACTCAGGAGTGGCTTCGCTACCCCACTGGTTGTTCGCGGCTCCATGCCTACGATACTTTATCAGGATTTTCTGAGACATCACTAGCGCTACCATTTCTGTAGTGAGGTCAAGAAATTTCAATGAATGAAGAAGCATCTCGAAGGACCCATTTTCATTCATAGTGCAGGGCTTGCTGTACAGCATCACTGCTATAGTGACACGGAGCCAGCATCGCCATCATGCCCTCGCACCTCCGCGCCATTGCGCCTCTAAGATGCTCCCTGCAAATGCTCCGCTAGTCCTTTTGCCGCCGCTTCGCGTATGCAACCACATATCCACCCTTCATGCCATAGTCGTTCCCTCATGAAACAGTAACAGCGTAGCAAGACATGCGACTCTCAATCCTCCATCATATCATCGTCGCGGAAATCCTCATCAGCCTCATCATCTTCGTCGTCCTCCTCGAGCTCCTTGGCCGCCTGCGCATAGTCGATCTCCTTGCCGCGTGTGCGCGAGCCGACGATGTTGTCCATGTCGATCTCCTCCATGTTATCGTCGTCGGCTTCTTCGGGCTCGCCTTCGCCGGCCTCACCCTAGAGAAAACAGCAGAAGTTAGCGGGTGCTTTAATTGAAGTGGTCGTCGGAAAGAGAGGGTGGTGTACCTCCTCCTCACTCTCACTCTCGTCGCTGACGTCTTGCATCTCGTCGCCGGCGATCGGGGCAGGGGCTTTGCCTTTGCCCTTGTCCGCGACTTGCTCTTCCATTGGCGTGTCGGTGCCGGCCATGGTGGTGGTGTTGGGGTCGGAGTTCTCGTTGCTCATTGTGGATGGATGCGCGGTGGTATGCTCTATGCGATGTTGTGAGTGAGTTATATGCGATTGCGATTCGGAAAGTGTGAAGAGTGGTGAAGTCGGTGGAAGTCTGTGCAAGAGGTGTAGTGAGGATGGATGTGGTTGCTTGGGTTGCACTTCCCAAAGCACTTTACGCGAAAAGCGACGCTATACTTTATTCGGACTAGCACTACGCGTCGAGTGAGGAAGGCGCGTCTCCATATCGATGTCTCAACCTCATGTCCAGAGAACGTTTCTAACATCGGACTATACCATGGCTTCCAGACTGCGTGGACGACCGGCGCATGCCCCAGGACCAACATATTGCAGCTACTCCAACAATGGCAGCAAACTTGTCACCGTCGGCTCGAACAGTCTGCTCCGCGTCTTCCCACACAACTCTGACGACGAACCACCGGTGATAGACGTATGGACGGACAACCACTTTGCTGTCGCAGCTGCCAACGACTTCTTCCTTGTCGGGTCTGAAGATGGCTCTGTTACGAAGTACTCCTTGCTCACCAACAGCTTGGAGGAGATTCTCATCAGGTGTACTCTGCCGATTCGGGATATTGCATTGTCCCCTGATAGTCAGTGGGCTGCGGTGGCGAGCGAGTATGTATTCTTGATACTATAGATGCTATGCAGGTCTGACGGTCATGCAGTGAAATCGAAGTCAAGGTCGTCAGCACGAAAGACATGACACAAGTGTTCTACTTACGGGAACACCCACGCTCCGCGAAGAACGTTTCGTTCGATGTGAACAACAGCACCGTCGCAGTTTCGTGTACAGACGGGCTCATCTACATCTACTCCATCAGCTCAGAGCAGCCGCAACTTCTCAAGCGAATCGACGGCTTGATTAAGATCCTGGAGAACGACGCAGACGCCAGCGCGAGAGCCATCTGGCACCCGGATGGCAGAGCTTTTGCGGCTCCAACTGCGACGAGAGATCTGCAGGTGGTTGCTCGAGCAGATTGGAAGCTGCAGAAAGCTTTCAAAGGCGGGCATCGTGGCGACATCACAGCTGCAGCGTGGTCGCCAAATGGCGCGTTGCTTGCAACTGCTGGAGCTGACAAGAGTCTTGTGCTCTGGGAGACGAGATCGCAGAAGATCATCAAGTCATTTGACGATATTCAAGATGTCATTCTGTGCCTGCAGTGGCACCCGACCGACAATGTCTTGTCCTACACCAACACCAACGGCGAACTGTTCATGAGAGCGGAAGTGGTACCAGGCGAACATGCAAAGCTGCTCAAGGTCGCTCTTCAACCTGCGCCTATGAACGGCGATCCTCTGTCGGACGTCTCAGGTAATGCAATAAGGGCACCACCAGGCCACGGTAAGCCTGGCGTCAATGGCTGGGATGGACCCTCAGAGAACGACTATGTCGACAGCTTATTGGACGATGCTATGTCGCAGGATGGTGCCGACTTCATCGAAGATGATGACGGGGCCGGCTATGCTGAAGCGCCGAACCGCAACGGCAAGCGTATTGCCAACAGCATCGAGGGGCCGATCGCGAAGCGGCCTGCAGCGTACTCGGTGTGGCAGCCGAGGGTTCACGAAGCATTCCAGCCTGGAAGTACCCCTTGGAAGGGCAACCGACGGTACCTCTGCTTGAACCTCACGGGCTTTGTCTGGACGGTGGATCAAGAGACGCACAACACCGTCACCGTCGAGTTCTATGACCGCCAGGAGCATCGTGACTTCCACTTCACTGATCCTTACTTGTACGACAAAGCCTGCTTGAACGAGAAAGGCACGCTCTTTTCTTGTCCACCATCCGCTCAGCATCCGGCAGTGATTTACTACCGACCGCACGAGAGCTGGACATCTCGAACAGACTGGCGCATCAACATGCCTGCCGGCGAGAAGATCACCTCAATATCCCTAAGCGACTCCTGTATCGTCGCCACCACAACAGCCGGCTACGTCCGGATCTACAGCCTGTACGGCCTGCCGCTCAAGATGTACCGCCAAAAGAGCACACCAGCAGTCACCTGCGCCAGCTGGCGCGACTACGTAATGACCATCGGCAACGGCCCCGTCGGCGGCGACGGCTCCACACGCCTCCTCTACACGATCGAGAACGTCAAGCGCGACGAAACATACCAAAGCGAAGACATCCTCGCCCTCCCCGACGGCTTCGAATTGAAAAGCGTCTTCTTCAGCGACAAAGGCGACCCCTGCATCTACGACAGCGAAGGCGTCCTCCTCATCCTCCAACACTGGCGCACCCCGGGGCAAGCAAAATGGGTCCCACTCCTCGACACCAGAACCCTCGACCGGCTAGCAAGCGGCAAGAAGGAAGAAAGCTACTGGCCCGTCGCGGTAGCGAACAACAAATTTCACTGCATCATCCTCAAAGGCGGCGAAGCGTACCCCTACTTCCCCCGCCCCTTACTCTCCGACTTCGACTTCCGCATCCCCATCTCCGCCCCCGAAGACGACGACGCGGAGCTGACGCACGGCAATCAGCTGGAAGAGCAATTCGTGCGCAAAGCGCTCGAGCACTCGCTGCAGCTCGATCTCGTGGAGAACACCAACGCGACGCACGCGCAGAAGCAGGAAGTTCCCGTCTTGGAGCGGGAGGTGGATAAAGTGTTACTGCAGCTGCTGGCGAATGAGTGTCGGGAGGGCGAGGAGAGGGGCATGAAGGCGCTGGAGATTGCGACGTTGATGCGGGATCGGACGGGCAAGATGCTGGAGGCGGCTGGGAAGGTGGCGCAGCGGTTTCAGAGGGATGTGTTGGCGGAGAAGATTTTGGAGGTGGCGGAGAGGCGATTGGTGGGGATTGTGGATGATGATGATGTGTGAACGACGGGGGAGCGGTGGAGCTGGGGTTGGGGGGTGGGTGCGTTTGTGTTTGGGTAGACGTGGCATTGGGATATTTTGATGCGAGCAGAGTATAGTGTATACAGTGTCGCATTTCCCCCGGCGCGTCCCCTTGTGAAGCATGCTCTGCCTCCGACATGCTGTCGTGCCACTGCGTTTCGCGATGGTGGGTCAAGTGGCCGGAATGGAGGGAGAAAATGGGGTGATCGGGGTGTTATGCAACGTCAGCTAGCGACGGCTCTTCCCAGCCAGTAGCATCTCCTTGCACCCGGTGAGCTACTCTGCAACACCCCATTCCACACCCCGATCGTCAACGCATGACCTCGCCCCCGGGGCAGTTCTGCCCCCGACATACTCGAATGCCTTAGATGCCCCCCAACTGTCGCTCTGCCCGTGGTGCATCCCCTGTCTCCTGTCCACGATATTTCGTTTAAGATTCCAGAGAACTGGATCGACCAGCACGGGATGAAGGCTGTCGACGAAGTCGGCGCTGGGCTTTGGTATAGTACGCAGGTCATCAAACACGGCCCGTTCAGCACAACTCCAGTCTCCAGCTCTGTCCGGCTCGCAGTCTCTCTCCAGACCTTCTTCATGCGCCCCATCAATCCTCCGCATCCGGATCCCTCCAAAAAGCCTTCAACACCGGCTTCTCCCTAATCTCCCACACATCCTCACTACTCCCAAACTCCCCCCTCTTCCTCTCATCCCTCTGCTTATAATGCTCCCGGATCTGCATCTCCTTCTCCGGCCCGGAAAGCGTCCGCGTCCGCATGCAGAACCAGAAGGCCCCCCATTGCTCGCTGCAGTCTTGGAGGTGGCCGTAGCGATAGATGTCGTTGAACTTGCCGCCGAGGGATTGGCAGTAGAAGGCTTGGTCGAAGGCTTGTCGGCAGGACATGGTGCGGGGGTAGAGGGCGGAGGGGGAGATGTTGAGGCTGCCGTCGGGGAGGATGCGGTCGTGGGGGGGTTGTTCTGGAGGCGATGTTTCGTGGGAAGGGTTGGCTGCGGGTGTAGCTGCTTTGCTCTCTGAGGCGTCTGGCTCGGACACGGAGTTAAGGAAGGTGGCCAGTTCCTTCTCTGCTGCTGCGTCTCGCGTCTTGTCTGCACTCGCCAGGCCGAAGATGCGCGTTCGTTGTTCTTCGTTCAGGCCGAATCCTCGAGGCTTGTCGCCGTCTGCCCGCCCATCTGATGATCTCTGGCCATCTCCAGTCGTCGATGAAGACCACAGCCAGCCCATTGCGATCGACAGAGATGCTGAACTTGCTACACCAAGAGAAATGCTGTTGCTCTGGACGAAGACCAATTCTCGAAAGTCGCGTGAAGTCGAGATGACTAAGAGCGCCTTCGACCTCACATGCACTCCTCCAACACCGGTCTTCTCCCAGGACAACAACCATGCAATGCCGCTCCTTTGCGTGTGTACTCTCGATTGAGACGATGAATAGCCGACATGTCGCCTGTAGGGCGCTACATTGTCTCCACAGTATGCAGGCCTGTCGAGTGGCCAAATAAGGTAGGTGATATCTACTTGGATGCAGACTTCATGGGGCCAGACTTTCTTTATTTCATCCCAATCGCTAGCATATCTTCTTCCTTCCTCACAACTCAATCAACATGCCTCTCCGAGAGATGCGGTGGGAAGACATCCCCCAAGCCTCCCGCGTCCTCGCCGCCGCCTTCTTCGACACCGGATTGTTCGGAAGCTACATGCATCCCCACCGGGACAAATATCCAGATGACATGTCCCTTTTCTACCTCCACGCCTTACGAACAGAATACTACTCCGGCCCGGACCACCGCTCCATCGTAACCTACACATCCGACCCTGCCGGCAAGGACACTATCACCGGCGTAGCGCACTGGGTACGCAGGCGCGCGAAGCCATCCCCTCCCGGCCTATACCACCAAGTCATGCTCAACACAGTCACCGCCTACAATTACATGGAATCTTTTCTCTACCCCAACCGCGCCGCCAACCCCACCCATCTCGACGTCCTCTCCCGCATGGGCCCCTTCGTCGACCACCACTGGAGCGGCACCCGCAGCGAAAACTGGTACCTCTCCCGCATCGGCGTCTCGCCCCCCGCCGAGCGTCGCGGGTACGGGAAGCAGATGGTGCAGTACGGCTTCGATCTCGCGAGAGCGGAAGGCGTGGGTTGTAGTGTCATCGCCGCGCCGGGGCGGGAGAGCTGGTATGTGGCGTTGGGGTATGATGTCAAGGTGGGGACGACGGGGGATTTTGGCGGGGAGGAGAATCCGTTGGTTGGGGTTGAGGTGGCGACGATTCATTTTTGGGATAATGGGGTGGAGGTGGAGGGGGTGAAGGGGTATGGGGAGGGGCGAGGATGTGGTGAACGCATGAGATAGATGACGAGCTTTTGGAGATAGGTAGTGAGGGCGTTGCAGCGCTTTGAAGTTCGTGTAGATGTAGCTTGATGCTTCAATCATGCCTCACCTTCCAGTCCCCCCAGAAAAAAGTGCTTTGACCAGAACGCCACGCTGGATGACAGTACCCTATTCCACAGCGCCATGAAACATTTCAAACTCCAAGCCCCTCCACGCTCACGGCCTCGACTGCTCCCACTCCCCAAACTCCCTCTTCAACTCTTCTAACTCCCTCCCCAGATGCCGTATCTGCCCCTCATAATCCGCCAGCACCTTCTTCGCCTTCGCCACCACCTCGTCCGAAATCACCGTCTGCCCTCCACTCTGCCCCCCACCACCACCGCTGGCATTCTGCTGCGCAGCAATCCTCTTCCCCTCCTCCTCCAACCACCGCGCCCGATCCCGTAGCGCCACCATTCGGGCCCAGACCTCCTCTTCGCGAGCAGAGTACTGCGGGTCAAACACCCGCGCTTCGAGCGCTTGCAGCGATTTCCGCACAGCTTCTTCCGCGACGTCGAGGGGGTAGCCGCGGTTTCGCAGGACCTGTGCTTTCACTGCTAGACGCAGCGAGCGTTGGGATAACGTGGCGTGCTGGCGGCGAGCGTTTTCCAGCCGGACGGTAAGGGATTGCTGGTGCGTGGCCATGATGGCGTTGAGAGAGTTGTTCATCTCGTGGAGGCGGGCGCGCATTTCGTTGACGGTGCGGGCTTGGTATTCGACGCGTTCGCCGAGGGCTTTGAAGCCGCGGACTAGGACGGGGATGAAGGCTACGTTGTCGCCGTCTTTGTTCTCGACGGGGGCGGGTTTTTTGGACAGCGCTTCCTCCCAGTCTCGTTCGCTTTCTTCGGGGTTGCGGTAGTAGAAGGGTGCGTAGGCGGCATTGACGGCGTTGTAGAGGTACTTTTGGAGGAGTGTGTCCTGGCTGTTGGGATCCCATTTTCGCACCAGGGTCTGCACTTGCTCGATCACGCTCTTCTCGTTCGGAACGGCGGTGATGCCTGCAGCTGCGAGGCGAGAACGCGCGAGGTCGGTCTGTTGTGTTGCGCCGAGCGAGCCGAAGGCACTTTGGTTGCTGCCGAGGCCGGACTGGAGTAGGGAGGAGAGATGTGTTTGCTGGGGATGTGGGAAAGTGCGCTCGGCGGCTGTGCGGTGCTGTTGAGGGGCCGGGAAGAGGGAGGCATTCGGGTTGGGGTTGGGCTGTTGTTGTTGTGCGGTGGAGTTGCCGAAGATGGCGGTGTTCTCGTTGGTGGTCTGCTGGTGCTGTGGTTGACCGCCCCAGTTGCTGATCTGGCCTGAGTTGTAGACAGTGTTCTGAGCGCCGAACAGCCCACCCCCCTGCTGCTGCTGCTGTTGCTGTTGCTGCTGTGGTTGATTCTGGGTTGTGCTGGCGCCGAATAGGCCTGTACCCTGCGATTGCGGTTGGTTCGTCGTACCGCCGCCGAACAGACCAGTCCCTTGATTCTGATTCTGCGTATTCGCGTTCCCACCGAACAGCCCTGTGCCTTGAGGTTGATTTTGCGCTGTACCGCCTCCAAACAAGCTACTTCCTTGGTTCTGGTTCTGGTTCTGGTTCTGATTTTGATTTGTGCTTGCGCCGAACAGTCCAGTCCCCTGATTCTGGTTCTGATTCTGATTTGTGCTTGCGCCGAAGAGTCCTGTGCCTTGCGACTGGTTCTGGTTGGCGGTGTTGCCGAATAGCGAGCTCATCGTGCCGGCGCTGTCCACCGGTGTGGCCTCGGAGCTGTCGTGGTCGGTCGTTTATGCCAGTACGAGGGTGTATGGGCCGCGCAGACAGGTTGAAGAAGAGGCAGAGGATTCTATAGAGCAGACGTTCCCATTGTCCTTCGCTCGACCTCACGCGAAGTTGCTGCTTCTCAGGTACGCGAAGTTTCCAACCAATCGGCCGCTCCCGCACCTGCTTCCACCTCCGCAAGCTCCAACCTCACGATCAGATGCCTCTCCTCCGACAGCGTCCCGTCCGACCCATTGACACCGCCCAACACCGCCGACATGGCCGCCCGCGAGCCAAGGTAATGCTCTTACACATTCCCTTCCCACGCCCGACTAACGGCTCTCTAGATTCAACCAACATGTCCTCATCGACACCACGCCCATGCCGGCGAACATCCCCAAGGTCGAAGAGATTGGTGCATCCTCTGCGCCGCTGATGAGCGCTTCATACTTTATCGGAGCGCGGTGCCAACCGTACAATGATGACTTCATGAAATGCAAGACGGAGGCGAACGGGAGGGGAGAAGTGGAGTGCTTGAAGGAGGGGAGGAAGGTTACGAGGTGTGCTGCGAGTGTGTACGTTGAGTCCGAGACATCCAGGGCGATTGAGGCTATGGAAAGAACGCATAAACGGTTGGGGCTGGAGCTAATGGGTATGGCAGGCTCGACGACATCAACAAGAGCTGTCTCGAGGAATTCCGGCAGCACTGGACGTGCTTGGACAACAACAACCAGCAGCTATGGCAGTGCAGGAAACTGGAGCGGGGGCTGAACAAGTGTGTGTTTGACAACCTGGTAAGTTCTGGTCAAGCCCAGGAGCCTACGTGGAGTCCAATCAATGAATTGGGATGCTAACAAATGTCCCATGATTAGAAGTTGGAGAAGACAATACCCGGGACGCCGGCCAACGAGACGCCAGTACATCTCAGGAAGAAGCAGATCTTCGCGCATAATGCTTTTTCGCAATAGACTGTAGAGGCGGGGGGTGTACAGTATCCGATGCATGAATTCAAGCAGAACTTCGTGACTCCTTGTTCGCTTACCATTTAACGCCCTCACATCCCCATCCCTCGTTCCACGCTTCCCTATCCGGTTCTCCTCGAACAGCGTCGATTCCAGAGCGTGAAGTACTTCTGAGACAAGCGCAGGGTTGGGTATGAAGCTCGCTCCACGAGAACGGGGTGGTACTCGAACTGGCTAATCAGGTGGGCTGGCCCCTCACGGCGCCGGATACAATACCACGAGGTTCGTACGGCTCTCAATAGTCTCTCTTCAATGGAGTAGGTGAGGCACTTGATCTCGTCGCTGTCTCTCGTCTACCACTGCCTGTGTCGGTTTCACTGCCTCATTTCTTCATCACTGTCTGGCCTCTCTATTCCTATAACCTACTAATCCCACGTCTCTCCATGTGACAACGGTTATATCCGCTACCAAGTCGCTCAAGGAGTCAAGGTACGTTCAGCTATTGCGTAGGTGGCCCTCTAAAAGACAATCTAGCACCATGGGTCGCTTGTTGGCCAAGTCACCGTAGCCCCCGAGCTAACACATTTGTTGACACCTTGCTCCAGGTGGAATCCAAAGCAAACTGTAAGACGATGCGACCGTTCTTGAATTAGCGCAGCCTGCCTCAATTCTACACCAAGGATTCGCCTGAGCTCGCGGAGGGCCTTCCGCAACATCCGTCTTGAGGCTCGCCAGTACTCTGCACAACGCAAGAAGGCGATGGTGAGTACGAATTAATCGTTTGGTATACCAGACTCTCATCAATGACAAGGCTAGACGTTAGTCCGGCCGGAGAGGACCTTCACTTCAAGATACCCACGACAGGGCGTGTCGCCGTGCTGGTTACCAGGTTCACGAAAGACGGGATCCTATCCATGGACAACAATCCGTACGTTCACACACCGTTACCTCTTGCTCATCCTGTACTCACGATCTATAAGCAGGCCCCAGTTCCACGCATCATGCTAGCCCTACATCTTCCCAAAAGACTTTGCAGCTCGACTCGCTGGGAGCTTGGGTAGACACTACTTCTTTTGTTTCCGTTGCAAGGGTAAGCAAACCTAGTAAAGTCCAAAGTCCACTGCAGCATGTGGCTAACATCCTCTCCCAGTCGAGAGGGCCGACACCCAAATCTCTACGTCGCGATCCGGGTACAGCATGCCCGCTGAAGAAGCTCGAAAGAGTATCGAGCAAGAGCAAGAGTCCGACACGACCATGCGTCCGGTCCCGAGACGCACACGGAACAGGGAAGAAACTCGCGTTCGGAAGAGCACGGCAGGGCGTACCCGTCGTGCACAGCAAGCAAGCGATCGACCACCTCTTCCACCACAGCAAGTAATCGCGAGCGCTCGGCCAGGCGCCCTCACTCATGCCGGCCCCTACGATGCGGATCTGCAACTCCGGTGTACCTCAGCTCTCGAAAAGCACAAGATGGCGGTCGTTCGATCTCGCAAGGATGCCAGTCGGCCCTCTCGCAACTCGACAAGCAGCAGATGCTCCGTTCGCAAGCAGCAGTGACCAATGCATTCGAAGACATGGCCTTGCGGCCAACCGCAGGCACTCGGGATCGTTCGAATTCATTGAGACCAGGACGAGGCCGACCAACGAAGCTGTATACCGGGAGGCGAGGCCGGCCGAAAATGCACAAGTGTATGATCAAGGTGGCAAAAGCGCCGCCTTCCGCACCGGAGGAACAGCAAGATGATGATTGGGGAGATGAAGGTGGTGCGTCGGCTGACGAGGAAGAGCAAGATGGCGAGTAACCGATTTGTTGCTTCCGCATGTGCAGTTCTTGCGCAAGGTCTGTTCTGTGTCGTTCGACCGGCGCCACTCGCAGCATATCAAGATTTTGTCGGGCATGAAGTGGAAGGACTGAGGTTGGGAGCATGAAACAAGAGCTGCCGGCAGTGTTTGCGGGCCACAAGGAGGAACATGAGCAATGCCGTATGACTCTCACGCATACTTACTATACGATTGAACGCCCATCGATGTGATCATCTCCAGGCATGTCGAGCTGTTCACACATCCCCGTTAAGTTGGCGGAGAAATGCTATGCTCTGCAGCTTCCTCGCTTTCCCACTTGTTGTAAGGCGTGAATGGCATACTACAGCTGCCGCCCATCCTGCGTCGTCGAAAGCAGGCTCTTCCGCTCGTTTCAGGACTGCCCGTGCTCGGTTAAGCTGCTGTCTCTAGATCAAAGGGAGGCAAGAAGCAGGTAGAACCACCCCCTGTGTCCGATTCGTCGTACGGAAACGTCGTTGGCCTCGTTGCTCAGGCGGCGGACATTTGCTGTCCTCGCTCCGTGGACGCAGGCAAGGCTGATTGCGTGCTGAAGTGCGGCCGCTCGCTGAGATCGAAACGTTAGCCTTGGTGGCGGATGATCCTTGTCTCGACGTCGCAAATACTGTGGACTGAAGCGCGATCGTTATCTTAGCCTCACAGAAGCATTGAGCAGGTGCGGCCAAATTGCCGGAAAACGTCTGCCGAATGTGGAAGCGAGCGGGCGTACGATGGTATTGGGCCCAAGGAAGCAAGTCGACCTCCAGAGGAGACAGCGTTGACGAGAGAGGATTGGCGCATGGACTCAATGAATGGGACATGGCTGCCTCGTTGTCCATCAGAGGTAGCCATGTAGCCACAAGCGCTCCTCTCCTGGATGGTTGCGAAGTGGCCGAGCAAAGAGAATAGGTACACCCACGCTCTGTCATAAACCAAGACGACTCACGAATGGTCATGTCCGCCGTTGTATACCTTTGTACTCGAGGAGCCTTGCAAAATGATGTCTCAGAGCTTGAAGTAAAACGACACTGCGGACAACAAGAAACGGCAGGCAGCAAGTGTGAAAAGAGACTTCCAATAACTGAGGAAGGAAAAGTGCAAAAAGGAACCCCCCGATCACTGCTTTCGACCGGTTGCTTCTCAGAGGAGAACGCGTCACCGCTCTCCCCTCCACGGCAGCTTCTCAGGGGAGAACGTGACGGTTCTCCCCTCCGCATCGCGGCTTACTAGTCAGATAGCAGGACATTCCTTAATTTAGCGAGTTCACCCACCCGTTGTAACGGAGCCGCCGGTATAACAGAGAGCGTGATTGCGGATCACCTGTGGTTTCACCCGAAAGTTACTCCCATACAGCCTACTGCTCAGATTCGAACTGAACACTTCTGATATACGTGGTAGCAAATTGGCTACATCTCGGGATGTTCGGGTCTAGTGAGCCAGTCCCGGTAGTGCATTTGTGTTAACGGCTTCAGAATTTAACTGAACGCCGCCCCTGCGTCAGGTGCACTGGAAGACAGAATTTTGGTAAAACAATAAATAGGTTTTGCGACGAAAGCTCGGACTGAAGGCAGGGGAGTGTGGCGCCGGTGGCTCGTGGTCGCGGGGGGGTCGGGGGATGTAGTGAGGTTGGAGATGTTAGCTCGCATTGCTGAATGAGTGCAATTCCTGGAGAAGGTCAAGCCACACTTACTGTCTTGAGCATTGGACTGATTGCAGTCTCTTGCACATCGCAGTACTTCGTTCCTTCGCAAACGTATATGGCATGTTGTTCGGAAGCACCGTTGCATTCGAGTCTTGAAGCTCGATGGTCCGCCGCCTTAGTGTCTCCTGAGTTCCGCGATATTCACTGGCCGCGTCCACTTCATCGAGCGTCTGAGGTCGAGCTCATCTGACATACTTTCAGCGTGCATGCCAGCGGATCGTATCACATGCTTTCCCCATAAGTGAACTGAGGCTCATAAGTGATGGACTCTGCGCGATTGCTTGAGTGAACTTACAACAGCGTTTCAAGTCTGTACCATTGATACAATATATTACACTATTTCAACATCGCTCTTTCACTTCCGCGCCGCCAGATTTACTCTTGGGGGTGAGTCGAGTCCACGCCGCAACCGCCGACTGTTCTCTCCGATGAACACCCTCGCTATGCGCCTTTATGCTGCCCAATATCGTACACCAATCTTGTGAACAACCGTCTTCCCTGCTCGTCGTCTCTCAGACCACTTCTCTGCGACCCCGGTGCACGCGCTCAAACCAGTCTTCGCACGTAATCGACGACGAAAGGAGCTGTGAACTTGTCAGCTTCAATAGTTCTCGTCGCAATCAATCGCATCCCAACATCCGAGATGGGTGCTCGCGCACAGTACGTACAGAAGTACATCATCACACACAAGCCCATTGAGCCGTAGATGGTCTGCGATGCCACTGCTTCCTGCTGGGCCAGCTCTTCTGCGGAGGGTTGGGGTGGTGCTGTAGTGCGGATTCGTTAGTGACAAGGGCGAGGTGTGCAAGAAGAGGGTAGCGCTCACGTCCGCCGAACATGATGATGGGTTCTGGATGTGTAATAGTAGGTGGTCGATGGTAGTATTCAAGTGTGTCTTCTCTGTCAAAGACCAGATGAAAGATGAAGTGAGGTTTAGAGTCAAGCTCGCGGAGGTTGCCGCAGCGCCAAGACCGTGGACCTGGCGTGGAAGGAGACAACTGCTTCTGTTCACCACCAACACCAACTTCATTCACCGGCGCCTTATCAACTCTGATTTCACCGACGCGGCGCGCTTCGTCACACACTTCACGCACAGCACCGCATTAGCCACCATGGAAGATCTTGAAATGCCTCCAGGCTCGCCCTCCCTTCAAGCCAACGAAGAACCCTCCGGCAACAACGACCCCGGCGACCCTCTTCAGCCCGGCGTGGAAGAAGAGGACCGGCCAAACGCACCGATGGGCAGCCCCACCGCCGACGTTGACGCTTTCGAGGATGATGAAGCGCCAGAAACAGTGGAAGCCATGAACGACGCCGCAGAGGACGAGCAGCCTGAGCCTACAAAAGACGACGATGAGGAATCCGAATTAGATGACTTAGATGAGGAGCAGTTCCAGGACTTCGATGCAGATGCGCTCAATATCCCTGACAAGCCAGTTGCGGTGGACGAGACTAATGTGGGGCTGTTGGGAGTGCATAAGCGGAAGCGGACTGAGGAGGAAGAGCGGGAGAGGAAGAAGAAGCGCAAGGAGGGCAGGCGTGAGAAGCCAAAGCGTAGGAAGGTAAAGGCTGGTGCTGATGGCGATGTGGATGAAGATGACTTCGAGGGCGGGCCGGAGATGGAGGGCAAGAGGGTGAGGAAGAGCAAGGGCGGCGCTGAAGGGCGACCATCGAAGGGGCCGCGTAGAGCCAGGACACCGACCATGGAGGAAGAGGAGAATTTGACTCCCGAGGAGCGTAAGTCATCATCATCAACGATGAGTTCGCAGCGCATCGTGCTGACATGTCTGCTTAGGTCGCCGCCGCGCCCTTGACCGCAAGATGGACGAGGCCCTCAAAGCTGGTACACGCGCAAATCGCCGCCGTGGCCGTGGAATCGACCTTGAAGCAGCTGCTGACGCAGAGATCGCATCTCTTGCTCAACGCATGGCCACTGCTTGTCAAGCCGACGCCGATGCACGCGCTAAAGGCCAGGTCGCTACACACAAGCTCGCCATCCTTCCTGAGGTTGTAGAACTGATGAACCGCAACACTATCCAAGCACAGCTCGAAGACCCAGAAAGCCAGATCCTGACTTCGGTGCGCTTCATGCTGGAACCTGCCGACCACGACGCCGCTCTACCTAACTACAAGATCCAGCGCGAACTGTTCAAGATTCTGTCGAAGCTACACCTCTCGAAGGAAGCCCTCACTTCGTCCGGCATCGGCAAGGTCGTCCTCTTCTACACCAAATCCACCCAGCCGCAGCCGGAAATCAAACGCGCCGCGGAGAAGCTGATTGGAGAATGGATGCGTATCGTGCTCAAACGCCACCAGAAGAACATCCACAATCGCGCCAACATTCAAACGCAGACCTACGATCCTCTTCAGCTGCAGGCCTCGTCGCAGCAATCGACTGCGCGCAACCCAGCTATCGTGGCGGCGGAGAGAAGGAAGAAGGTGCTAGAGCAGCCGATTCCTGGCAATCGTGCAAGAGTGGAGGGCGGTGTGGGAACGTACACGGTTGCGCCGGTGAGCACGATGAGCAATGTAGGAGGAGTCAGCAGGAAGATGGGCGCGAGTGGAGAGGATGCTTTCAGGAAAATTGCTGCTAGAGGTGCGGTCAAGGCTGGCGGTCCTGGAGCGGCGGCTGGCAGGAAGGGATGAAGTGTAGCAGCTATGGTGGAAGTGGATACTGGGTCAGGACTGCTGCTGGAATTGGAGCGGGTCTTCGGGCCATTGAGCATTGGGCTTCAAGCAGAATGCATGGCAGGCCTCTTCAGTGTTACGATTAGCAGGATGGCGTAGCATACTTGCAACGTTAGCCGAACAATTCCGACATGCACACATTCCAACCATTCTATTGCTCAAATACGACTCTGTGACACTACTATTCCTCGCGTTAATTGCAATGGCTGCGAAGCGCGTGGTTGGTGCGCCACTTACGCCACACCCGTCACACGACTCACACTTCGAACTCCTTGTGTCAACTTTACGAATACATGTACTGCAAACATCTTCAAAGCATCAGTATCCTGTTCGAGGGGTACGTGAAGAACAGCTAATGTCTTGGATACGATGATCACTAGGCGCCTTCTACAAGGCTCAGCGAAGGCAGCACTTCGCCAGCCAAGGCCGACCGTTCGCTATGGACAAATAACACGGAGACCTGCGGCCAACGAAGCTGGAGAGCGCAAGACTGGTCATATCTCCATCGGCCATAACGAGGGCATCCTATTCTTCAACAGTCTCTTACCATTCAATCTACAATGGGCATATCGCGCATTATGGAGCCTCCAGCGGAGATCCCCAATCCTGCGGTACGAAGCGAAGATGGAGGACGTGGGAGCAGTATCACCAGCGAAGGTTGTTGAGAGTGCGACGAAGGACGGAAGTCTCGGTCAAATCGAGGTGGTTGAGATTTTGCCGCGCCTCAAAGAAGGCGGCGCGTTCGTGAAGTTCCGCCACGATGCCAATGTCGACAACCAGACCGTGTCTGAGGCCGTCCGATCACAACTCAAACAGAACCCTATACGGCCCTGGTGGAACCCTCTGTCGCATGTCTCCGTCAGACTCGTGATCGGGAAGCCTTGGATAGAGGATCTGTTCCGGTTTCCGTCGCAGCGGCTGATGGTCGAGTTCTTGCCTGCGTATCCCGGGATTGAGGCTGCGGAGCTTAGCCAGGAGCAGCTTTACAGCCTCTTTAGACCGTATGGCAGACTCTCGGAAGTGGTGAAGCAGCCTTCCGATTCCAAGGTGTCTCCTCGGTACGCATATCTAGACTACTCGCGGCCACGCAAGGCGGTCATGGCGAAGAACTGCCTGCATGGGTATCAAGTACCTCATGATCAGGGCGGCGGAAGTCATGGGACTGTTCTTCGCATCACCTACGCCAAGAAGGAAAGGTTCGGCTTCATCAAGGACTGGATACTCAATCACCCTCGGATTTTCTTCCCGCTCCTCGCTGCGCTCATAGCAGGTATCTCCATCGTCATCTTCGACCCGCTGAGGACGCTCTCCATCCGCGCACACATTTCAAGAGCATTCCACATCGAGGACAACACCGTCTTCCGATGGTTCCGGCGGCAGAGCGAGGACTTGATCAACCGCGTGAAGCAACTGAGCGGCCGTGATGCTTCGGAAGGCGGGATGCGGGTGCTGTGGGACGATCGAAAGAACGAGATTGACCAGATCAGAGCTTGGTTGATGGAAAGCACCGACACGTTCATCGTCGTGCAAGGGCCTCGAGGTAGCGGCAAGAGGGAATTGGTGGTTGATCATGCCCTTGCGCATAAGCAGGAAGCTCATAGGCTTTTGGTCTTCGACTGCAAGCCCGTTCAAGAGGCCCGTGGCGACGCGAATACCATTGCAGCAGCGGCGAACCAAGTTGGGTACAGGCCAGTCTTCTCTTGGATTAATAACATTTCTGGGCTCCTGGATCTGGCTGCGCAGGGCGTCACTGGCATGAAGGCTGGGTTCTCGGAGACATTGGAAACCCAGCTCGTTAAGATCTACACCAACACTGCGGCAGCTTTGAAGCAGATTGCGCTTGAGGACCGAAGGAAGGATGACAAAGATGCTAACTTGGGTGACGACGAGTATCTTGAACAACACCCCGAACGCCGGCCAGTGGTCGTCATCGACAACTTCCTGCACAAGAACAGCGAACCGGGCGCACAGATGGTGTACGATAAGCTGGCAGAATGGGCGGCCCAGCTGACTACCTCGAACATCGCTCATGTTGTCTTCCTAACGAACGACATCAGCTTCACCAAGAGTCTGAGCAAGGCATTGCCGGATCGTGTCTTCCGCCAGATCACACTCGCAGACTGCTCGCCGGAGGTCGCCAAACGCTACGTGATCAACCACCTAGACTTCGATGCAGAGCCTTCAAAGACCAAGAAGGACGACGACGGCAACGAGGAAGAGGTCCCAGAGCTCACCCCCAGCCAGAAACGACAGGACCTCAGCGAGCTGGACATGGTCATTGGCCAACTCGGCGGCAGACTAACCGACCTCGAGTTCCTCGCACGCCGCATAAAAGCAGGCGAGACACCCACGAAAGCCGTCAAAGAAATCATCGACCAATCCTCCTCGGAAATCCTAAAAATGTTCCTCATGTCCGGCGCCGAAGACCGCAAATGGTCCTCTCAACAAGCCTGGACCTTGATCCGCAAACTCGCCGAAAAAGAAATGATCCCCTACAACGAAGCCGTCATGGCCACGCCCTTTAGCAGCGAGAGCGACAAAGCCCTCGCGGCCCTCGAGCAGGCGGAGCTGATCTCCGTGCAGTCGGTTAACGGCCGGCCGTACAGCGTGAAGCCCGGCAAACCTGTCTACCAACCCGCGTTCAAGCAGCTGGTCGAGGATCGGGTGTTGGCGGCGAAGATGGATTTGGCGTTGTTGGGGGACGCGATCAAGGGGGAGAATCAGACGATTGAGAAGTGTGAGCAGGAGTTGCATTTGCTGGGGGAGCTGCCGAAGCAGCCGGGGGAGTTGGCGGGGAGGGTGGAGTATTTGCTGGCGAAGGTGAGGAAGAGTCATGTGGCGATTGATGGGTTTGAGAGGGAGACGACAAACTTGAAGAAGATATTGACGACGGAGTATTGAGGGGGTGGTGGAGGGTGATGGTTGTTTTCGAGTATTGTATGTCTAGCTGATACCACTCACAATTCTACCGATATGCTGCAACTCCAAAGACAGCATCACCAGACTTCTTTTTCGATGTTCCTTTTGCTCGTCGTCCAAATGTCATCGTCATCCATTCTCTTGATCAACCACTGCTTTTCATCCGCCTGTTGCACGATCTCGCAAAACAAATTCTAGACTCGCCTTCACCCGACGTGTGGAGGTGATGTTGAAATTGGCATCCCGACTTCGGCCGGCGTGTGCAGGAAGAAAGCATCCACCAGCACCACAGATGCCGAAAGAAAGTACCTGGGCTGCCTCTTGCTACCGATGAGCCGTTTTCGTGGATTTCGAAGAGTCAGTTCTCGTCGGCTACATCTTCAGCCGTCGTCGGTCTCGACGCGCAATGGAAGGAGTCTCGGCAGGTGGAAAGGCGTTGAGAGCAAAGTCTCTCGTCTTGCCTCTCCAGATGAAGAGCGGATGAACGGCGCGCCAACCAACGCAGAGAAAACTTCCGGTGACAACCACGCTATATGTATGCACCAGCTCAGATGATCCCCATCCCCGCCGCGAGAGATGCCGTAGGCGATCAACGGGACCAGAAGCAAAATCCATGTCATAGCATCCACAGCCCGCGAGCCGCAACGATATGAGTGAGCTACGAATATCCTGTCATATGCAGGCGATAAGGCGTCTGCGGTCTTGAAGACACATTCGAATGACTCCACGGAAAAGGCCCAGACACCGCTCACCCATCCAATGGCGAGGCGCCAGAGTAAGCGTGTCCCGACATCGCACTGCCCGGCACCTTTGACCTCAGAGCTGCAGGATATACACTTTTGCCGCGAGATTGCCGTTACGCTTATTTCTGCTCGACGAATGGGCGAGGAGGTGTTTGCATCTGAGGTCTGGGTAGAGCTGCAAGCCTAATCCTTAGCGGGTGCTGCAGGTGTCTGGGATTCCCCAGGTGCTGCGTCTGGAAATTTTTACTGTGATGACATGAGCGGGCGAGGGCGCTGAGGGAGACGGGATGATGGGAGGGAGTGGGCGGTGGCGAGAAGGGGAGAGCGGTCGCGGAGGACGGGCGGGTTGGGTCCACAGCTGGGATGGGCATACAGCCTTTTCATGTGATTGTTATTGCCGGAGAGAGAAAAAGTATGTTCGCGATGCGGGCGCAAGGTGGATGTCTGTGCGGGAGGTGTTGTTTGAATGATGTCGACAGTTCTTCGACAGACAATGACTGAACATGCGCTTGATGAGGCTTTGAATATGTCAATCTGTAGTCGTCTTGATTGCCTCTCCTCCACCATGTACTACAGCCCAGCACAGCGTCCTCGCCTCGTCGCGGAAGAACTCGGTGGAGTAGCAGTAATATTCCCTACCACCACGCTAAGAAGTGAAATATCCCCACCGGCGGAAATCTGGCTGGGAACAAAAACCCGCCTCGCCGTTCCTCTCCTCTGTTCCTCTCCTCCACCCTCCCCGTTGCACACGCTCCCCCGTCGGTCGGTCAGTATACAGTCGAGCAAGGTGAGTTGATCGTCTTCCTGCATCGTCCAACGTGCATATGCAACATCCACAACCGAGCCAATGCCCCCCGCCCGCCAGAAGTGAAGCTTGTTGCCGCGTGTGTTGATGTGAGAGGCGATAACGAGCGGTCTCGCTGCTTTTTTCCTCCGCAACATCAACGACATCATCCCTCGACGATCTTGTCTCAGCACACCCCCTGGCCCGTCGAACCTACATTCGCCCTTCTGTGCTGCGTCGGTGTGGCCAATCGTTCGCTGACCATCCCAAACCCTGCGACTCGCTGCGTGGGCAGCATTATCTTTTTCCCCACCGAGCACAGCTCCAATCTTTTCTCGCTTCTCACATGCACTCGAGCCTCTCTTCCTCGACTGCTGCCAACGCGTGACCTGAACCCTCCACTGACACTACACCTCCTCCAGCCTCTTGTTCCTCTACACCTACACCCATACCTGCGACACGTTACACCCTAGACCGAAGCAGACCCAGTACGACACCGCGCCGCCACCAGAGTTACGCCACCCGCACGACCCATTCGGCTTTTCGCCGATAGAATGGGTCGCGTCTCCTTCGCGGACGATGTAAACGAGCGCATCATCGACGACGACTATGAAGACATCGACGAGGAGAAGGTGAACATCTACCCCTACGAGAATGACAAAGAGAACAAGTCATGGGCGGGTGCGTTGCCCAAGAAGCAGGGTCTCTACGACCCGGAGCTCGAGAAGGATGCCTGCGGTGTGGGCTTCGCGGCCAACATCAAGGGCAAGCCGAGCCACAAGATCGTGACTGATGGTATGTCCTCGTCCTAATATGATGGAAGATGCACATGCTAATTTGGAATAGCACGGAACCTGCTCTGCAACATGACCCATCGGGGTGCTGTCGGGTCGGACGCACGAGATGGCGACGGTGCTGGTGTCATGACCTCCATCCCACACCGATTCTTCGTCAAGAACTTCGAGGTGGAGCAAGGGTACAAGCTGCCGAAGATGGGCCAGTACGCAGTGGGCAACATCTTCTTCAAGCCGGATGAGGAGACGCTCGCCGATACAATTGACCAATTCAGAGATATCGCAGACCAGCTCAACCTGCGAGTGCTGGGGTGGCGGAAGGTCCCCGTCGACAGCGAGCTGCTTGGGCCGGCTGCGAAGTCGAGGGAGCCCGTGATCCTCCAGCCGTTCATGGTCATGAAGTCGTGGTACGGCGAAGAGAACCAGCCAAAGGCCGACTTCGAGGACAACTACGATTCGGTCGTCTTTGAGCGACAGCTCTACGTCTTCCGCAAGCGCGTCACCCACGTCATCGGGCTGCACAACTGGTTCTACCTCTGTTCTCTCTCGAACAAGAATATTGTCTACAAGGGCCAGCTGTCGCCAGCGCAGGTGTACGACTACTACCACGACTTGGTGAACGTCGACTACGAAGGCCACTTTGCCCTTGTCCACTCTCGATTCTCCACGAACACCTTCCCGTCATGGGACCGAGCTCAGCCACTGCGGTGGGCTGCACACAACGGCGAAATCAACACCCTTCGAGGCAACAAGAATTGGATGAGAGCAAGAGAGGGTGTGCTGCAGTCGGACCACTTTGGTGAAGAGCTGGACATGCTATACCCGATCATTGAGGACGGCGGTTCTGATTCGGCGGCATTCGACAACGTGCTGGAGCTTCTGACGATCAACGGAGTTCTCTCGCTTCCGGAAGCCGTCATGCTGATGGTGCCAGAGGCCTGGGAGGGCAACAACCTGATCGATGACAAGAAGCAGGCATTCTACGAATGGGCTGCGTGCATGATGGAGCCGTGGGACGGCCCAGCACTTTTCGTCTTCTCGGATGGGCGCTACTGTGGTGCGAACCTTGACCGCAATGGTTTACGGCCCTGCCGGTACTATGTGTTGGACGATGACCGGATCATCTGTGCCTCAGAAGTTGGCACAATCCAGGTTGAGCCATCTTCTGTGGTGCAGAAAGGACGCCTGCAGCCCGGACGCATGCTCTTGGTCGATACCGATGAAGGCCGAATCATCGACGATGGAGAGTTGAAAGAGAAGGTCGCGTCGAGGCAGGACTTCAGGTCTTGGATGGAGTCTGAGCTCCTGGTGCTGCCAAACATCCACAAGAAGCTGCTGGAGAAGGGCACAGATCTCTCCCACGAGCTGACGAAGACGAACGTTCAGGAAGACCCGAGGCTGAAGGCGTACGGATACTCGTTGGAGCAGGTTTCGCTGCTTCTGGCTCCTATGGCGGCAGACTCCAAGGAAGCTCTCGGCTCGATGGGCAACGATGCTCCGCTCGCCTGTCTGGCGGTGCAGCCTCGTCTCCTGTACGACTACTTCCGCCAGCTTTTCGCTCAGGTCACGAACCCTCCGATTGATCCTATTCGAGAGGCAGTCGTCATGTCGCTGGGCACATACGTCGGGCCGCAGGGCAACTTGCTCACCATCGAGAAGAGCCAATGCCACCGACTCTACCTGCCATCTCCTATGCTCTCCGTGGAGGAGTTCAACGGTCTGATGCACATTCCCGACCTCCACCCAGACTGGCAAGTCGCCACTATCGACATTACGTTCCCGAAGGAGGAAGGAATTCAGGGCTACTACGATGCGCTTGACCGCATCAACGACGCAGCCACTGAGGCCATTGAGCGAGGCGACAAGATCCTGGTCCTTTCTGACCGTAAGATGTCGCACGATCGTGTCCCAGTGTCATCGCTGCTTGCCACCGGCATGCTGCACCACCATCTCGTGCGCAACAAGTGGCGGTCAAAGGCGGCTCTGATTGTGGAGACTGCCGAAGCTCGTGAGGTCCACCATATGTGTGTCCTTGTTGGATACGGTGCAGACGCGATCTGCCCATACCTCGCAATCGAGTGTATTCTCAAGCTTCATCGTGAGGGCCTGATCCGCAAGAACATGACCCCAGAGGAGCTCATCGGCAACTACAAGCACTCTTGCGATGGTGGCATTCTCAAGGTTATGAGCAAGATGGGCATTTCCACATTGCAGAGCTACAAGGGCGCTCAGATCTTCGAGGCGCTCGGTATTGCTGAGCCCGTGGTCGACCGATGCTTCACTGGCACAGCGACGCGTATTCGAGGCATGACCTTTGAGCTGATTGCTCAAGACGCCTTTGCCTTCCACGAGAAGGGCTTCCCAAGCCAGATCATCACCGAGATTCCAGGTCTCGCCGAGACTGGCGAGTACCATTGGCGTGATGGCGGAGAAGCACACGTCAACGACCCGACCTCGATCGCGAACATCCAGGATGCTGTTCGTGTCAAGAACGACAAGTCCTACGAAGCATACTCCAAGAGCGAGTACGAGCAGATCAAGAACTGCACACTTCGCGGGTTGTTGGACTTCGACTTTGATTCCACCAACCCCATCCCGATCGAGCAGGTCGAGTCGTGGACCGACATCGTCCGCAGATTCTGCACCGGCGCTATGTCCTACGGTTCCATTTCCATGGAGGCACATTCCACTCTCGCTGTCGCCATGAACAGACTCGGCGGCAAGTCCAACACCGGCGAAGGCGGCGAGGACCCAGAGCGCAGCCAGCCCCTCGAGAACGGCGATACCATGCGTTCAGCCATCAAGCAGATCGCTTCCGGCCGGTTCGGTGTCACCAGCAACTACATCACCGACTCCGATCAGCTGCAGATCAAGATGGCCCAGGGTGCTAAGCCTGGCGAGGGCGGTGAGCTGCCTGGCCACAAGGTGTCTGGCCCCATTGCGAAGACACGCCACTCCACACCCGGTGTAGGTTTGATCTCGCCACCACCCCACCACGACATCTATTCCATCGAAGACCTGAAGCAGCTCATCTACGACCTCAAATGCGGCAACCCGCGCGCCCGCGTCTCCGTCAAGCTCGTCTCTGAAACTGGCGTCGGCATCGTCGCCTCCGGCGTTGCCAAAGCCCGCTCCGACCACATCCTCATCTCCGGCCACGACGGCGGTACCGGTGCGTCCCGATGGACTGGGATCAAGTACGCCGGTCTGCCGTGGGAGCTTGGGCTTGCGGAGACGCATCAGACGTTGGTGTTGAACGATCTGCGTGGGCGGATTGTCATTGAGACGGATGGGCAGCTGCGCACTGGAAGGGATGTGGCGATTGCCTGTTTGTTGGGGGCGGAGGAGTTTGGGTTCGCGACGACGCCGCTCATTGCTATGGGGTGTATTATGATGCGCAAGTGCCATCTTAACACCTGCCCGGTGGGCATCGCCACGCAAGATCTCGAGCTCCGGAAGAAGTTCAAGGGCACCCCGGAGCACGTCATCAACTTCTTCTACTACGTCGCCAACGAGATGCGTGCAATCATGGCCAAGCTCGGCTTCCGGACTGTCAACGAGATGGTCGGCCACACTGAGGTGCTCAAGACGCGGGAGGATCTCCGCAGTGCGAAGACTGAGAATATCGATCTCTCGCTCATCTTGACACCCGCACACAGCCTTCGTTCCGGAGTGTCGACCTACAACGTTCGCAAGCAGGACCACAAGCTGCACACTCGTCTCGACAACAAGCTGATTGCTGAGTCCGAGCCGGCGCTCGAGAAGGGTCTCCCGTGCAGGATCGAAACGGAGATCGTCAATACTGACAGAGCCTTTGGAGCGACTTTGTCCTCCCACATCAGCAGGCGCTACGGTGAGGAAGGTCTCGAGCATGATACCATCCACTGCAATGTCAAGGGATCTGCAGGGCAATCGTTCGGTGCCTTCCTTGCCAAAGGTGTCACGCTTGAGCTCGAGGGAGACTGCAACGATTATGTCGGCAAGGGTCTCTCTGGTGGACGCTTGATCGTCTACCCTCCGCGGACTGCCGTCTACAAGGCCGAAGAGAACATCATCATCGGCAACGTCTGCTTGTACGGTGCTACATCCGGATCGTGCTTCTTCCGGGGTGTTGCCGCAGAGCGTTTCGCTGTCCGAAACTCTGGCGTCACCACTGTCGTCGAGGGCATGGGCGACCACGGCTGCGAGTACATGACTGGCGGTCGCGTCATCTGTCTCGGACCCACTGGACGCAACTTTGCGGCTGGTATGTCGGGTGGTATTGCCTACATCTTGGACTTGCACCACGAGTTCGACAGCAAGGTCAACACGGAGATGGTGGAGCTTGGCCAGGTCGACGAGCCCAAGGAGATTGCCTTCCTGCGTGGCCTGATCGAAGACCACCTCCACTACACCGGCTCCGAGCTCGCAGCCAGGATCCTGGTCGACTTCAGCAGAGTTCTCCCACGATTCGTCAAGGTCCTGCCAACCGACTACAAGCGCGTCATGGAAGAGGAGGCCAAGAAGGCCGAAGAGGCGAAGAAGAACGAGTACCCTCTCCCCATCCTCCCAGGCGCCGCTGTCCGTAACCTCCACGAGAAGTCTCGCGAGCAGACCTCCGAGAAGGAGAACAAGGAGCACAAGAAGAACGAGCTCATGGACATCGAGGAGAGTGTCCAGGACGGCAAGGCCGAGAAGAAGCGGTCTGCTCTCGTGCTCGACAAGACGAGGGGGTTCATGAAGTACCAGCGTCGCGCGGAGAAGTACCGCAACGTCAAGACCAGGACCCGCGACTGGGGTGAGCTCAACTCGCGTTTGGATGAGGATGAGCTCAAGTACCAGACTGCGAGATGCATGGACTGTGGTGTGCCGTTCTGTCAGTCGGATACTGGATGCCCGATTAGCAATATCATTCCCAAGTGGAATGAGCTGGTATTCCAGAATCAGTGGCAGGACGCTCTCAACAGGCTGCTCATGACCAACAACTTCCCGGAGTTCACTGGTCGTGTGTGCCCGGCGCCTTGCGAAGGTGCTTGCGTGCTTGGAATCAACGAGGACCCAGTCGGTATCAAGTCGATTGAGTGCGCCATCATTGACCGTGGTTTCGAGATGGGATGGATGGTTCCTGCTCCACCACAAGCCAGGACTGGAAAGACTGTTGCCATTATTGGTTCTGGTCCAGCAGGTCTTTCTGCGGCCGACCAGCTCAACAAGTGCGGGCACGAAGTCACCGTCTACGAGCGTGCTGACCGCATCGGTGGTCTGCTCATGTACGGCATCCCGAACATGAAGCTCGACAAGGGGGTTGTCCAACGCCGTGTCGACTTCATGGCTGCTGAGGGTGTCAAGTTCGAGACCGGCGTCCATGTTGGCGAGGATGATGTCACTCTTGAGTCCCTCCGGGCTGAGAAGGACGCTGTGGTCATTGCCACTGGTGCCACTGTCGCTCGCGACCTGCCAATCCCCAACCGCGAGCTGGAGGGCATCTACTACGCCATGCAGTTCCTGCACAAGAACACCAAGTCTCTGCTGGACTCCAAGCTTGAGGATGAGACTTACATCTCCGCCAAAGACAAGCACGTCGTCGTCATTGGCGGTGGTGATACCGGCAACGACTGCATCGGTACCTCCGTCCGCCACGGTGCCAAGTCCGTCATCAACTTCGAGCTCCTCCCGCAGCCACCACCAGAGCGTGCTCGCGACAACCCATGGCCTCAGTGGCCTCGCATCTACCGCGTCGACTACGGCCACACCGAAGTCAAGGCACACATGGGCCGCGACCCGCGTGAGTACTGCATCCTGTCCACCGACTTTGTGGATGACGGTACCGGCAAAGTCAAGGGCATCAACACCCAGCGTGTCGAATGGCACAAGTCCGCCACCGGCGGCTGGGACATGAAGAAGCTCGAGGGCTCCGAGGAGTTCTTCCCCGCTGATCTTGTCCTGCTCTCCATGGGCTTCTTGGGTCCAGAGGATCGCGTCATGGGCGGCGTCATCGAGAAGGACCAGCGCAAGAACATCAAGACCCCGCCTGGCCACTACACCACCAACATTGAGGGTGTCTTTGCTGCTGGTGACTGCCGACGTGGCCAGTCTCTGATCGTCTGGGGTATCAATGAAGGTCGCCAGGCCGCGCGCGACGTCGACTCCTACCTCAGTGGCCGTGGTACGCAACTCCCCGTCACCGGCGGCATCGTCAAGCGCCCGCCCTTCGAGCTGCTCAACAAGGCTGCCAACGGCACGCTGCAATCCGGCCTCATCACCGCGGAGGCGTAAAAGGATTTTCGCGAGGCTTTATCAGAAGCTTTTTCCAGGTGTTGGTTCTTACTCTTTTCAACTTGTCGATATGCTGCTTGCTACTCATGGCGATGATACCCTCGTTGCAACGGATGCGATACCCTTTTTCGATTTCGGAGCGTTCGAGAAATGAAATAGACGGACGGCACTTGCGGGATAACATGGCGGGGGCGAATTACGGGTTGTAAGATCTGAGTGGAGCGCTGGTGGGGTGGTGGTGGTGGTGGTTTGAGTGTAATGGCTTTTGCGATGACGACGACCTGAACAAAATCATGGCTTTTGGAAATGTGGCGTTTGGGGGGTGGGTGCGTTGCTGCTTGCTATGGTCGATTCGTTGTGGGCTTTGGTGGCAAGCGAGCGTGTGGGCTTTTTGACAATGTAATGGCTGGGTGGATCATGAAAATTGCTGATGCGAGTAGCTTAGATGCAGCCTAAGTATTCAGTATCATCTTAAAAAAACCAATTGGTCACTTTTCGCATGAGTACAGGTTCAGTATATGTCAAACATGCTCCGGACTTCCGAGCCTCGTTCTCAGAAAGGCCTCCAGGCCTCAGCATCGACACCCAGGACAACGGCGTCAGCAACTTGCAGCGAGAGCCGGCTCTATGCGACGGGAGCGATCGTTTTCGAGCACGCTATTGGAGTGCAGCGACGGGCATTTTATCACGAGAGCTGTGACTGTGGCCTCGAACATTTGAACGATGACACCGTACTGGACTGGATCGCGCACAATGCCGACAGCACCTCTCCATATGGATCAGCCTTGGGCCGCCATCCCGCAGCCTTGCGAGCTACAGCGGACTACGATTTGGCTGCATGGGCTTGCATTAACGCCCGAAATGCATGCTGCAAGCCACAAGGCAACTGACAACATCGGCGGTGGCCTTGTTGTACTTCGCTACTGACCTGCACTTTGCTACAACCCGTGCTGGTAAGAGAACTTCAGGTTATCGAGATACTGTATCCAATATGAAAGGACAAATTTGAAGGCAGGAACACTTCGACCAAGATGGCAAAGGTCTGCTACATCTTGCGTTTGGCCTCGCCGTTACAGTATCATACATGTATCAACGTACCTCAGCCTGATACAAGGCCGGCACCGCTGCCTCATTATTCCTCCGCCAACGCACCATGTCCAAAGCGTCAGATGTTCAAAGCACGCCATTCCCTACCCACAGGACGTACGTAGCAAGACCTTTCTCCTCTGGCGTCGACGCGCTGGCATCTGGACATCATAAGGAGCCATGGCCAGCCTTTAGAGGACCGTCCTGATCAGCAAGCATCCCTTCCAAGCTCTTTTCCATCGCATCTCCAGCTCTTTGCCGCACAGCAGCTCTGCTCTACCCTCATGATATCCCTACAGTCCTAACCGCTCACCCGCAATGGCCCAGCCTCGCCTGGCAAGCCAGTCGAATGGCGCCGGTAGCTCTACGTCCAACGACGCCTCCGGCCAAGCACCGACGTAAGCACACTTCCGATTCATTTTCTCTGCCGCAGGACTGATGCTGGACAGGCCCAGCGACATCGTGATAGCTGTGATGGGAGTCACTGGGTGCTCGAAGACGACTTTCATCCAGCACTTCTGTCTCCAGAATCTCAACGTCGGGCATGACCTCAACTCCTGTAAGTGGTTTGTTTGGTCGTGGGTCGGTTCATATTGACTCTCCTATCAGGCACAAGCAAAGTCGAAATCGTGCCATGTTTCATGCCTGATGGCAGGAAGATCTTCCTCGTCGACACCCCCGGATTCAACGACTCGCACCTCCGCTCCGACACCGACATCTTGCGTGAGATTGCCGACTGGCTGGCCCTCGGGTACGAGTTCAAAATCAAACTCGCTGGCATCATCTACCTCCACCGCATCACCGACACCCGCATCAGCGGCTCGGGCATGAGGAATCTGCGTATGTTCCGGAACCTTTGTGGTACTGGAGACCTCGGGAGTGTGGTTCTGGCGACTACGATGTGGGAGTCCTGTCCTACGGGGATCGGTGGTCAGCGGATGCACCAGCTTCAAAGCCAGGATGATCTGTGGGGCCACCTCATCAGTCAAGGCGCTCGTGTGTTCAAGCAAGATCAAGGCCGCGTGTCCGCCCAGAGGATCATAGATTACCTCATGGAGCGCGCCACGCCGGTAACGTTGGACATCCAACGCGAAATGGTCGACCAGGGTTTGGATTTGGATGAAACGAGCGCCGGTCAGGAGGTGAAGGAGAATCTTGAAAAGGACAAGGAAAACCACCACCAGCAACTGAGTGAGACCCGGGAGGGATGGGAAGTGGCCGTCCGTGAGAAAGACCAAGCGCAACAGATGGAGCTAAGGGACCGTTACAACGAAATCAGAGGTTTGTATCTGCAGCTCCAGAAGCAGAGTTCGCAGCTTGAGTTGCTCAGCTGGGAAAAGCTGCGCGCTGAGATGAAGGAGCAGCATTCACGGGACACGGAGGAGTTGAAGAATGAGTTGAAGCAGCGACACCGGAGGCTCGAGAGGACTTCGGATAGGAATCTGCAGAGCACCAGGGAGTTGTGGAGGACGGAGGTGGCGGCGTGGAAGGCCAAGATGAGCAGGATGGAGATGTGGGAGGCGTACCGCTACAAGTACCGGTTTGTTTGTGACGATTGCGACCAAGCAATTGTCACGAACACTCGGCCGAGGAGCTCTAAGCAGTGGTGTTCGTCTTGTGACGAGTACACGATTTTCCGTTGGGGAGGGTGTAGGAAGATATAATGCGGGTGGTATGTCATGTAGTTCTGCGAGACTTTCCAATATACACATACTTACAGTTTCTGGCTCACCTACCTTTCAATACCTTGACACTGAAGTGCATTACAAACATGAAGGGTATCTATTAGGTAACCCAGTCCTACAACCGCGCATACAATGAAGCCCAAGCGCTCTTCGCCGCCGATGACTACGAAGGAGCCGTGAAACTCGCACAAGAACTCCTCTACGATCCCGATTTGCCTCGATACCACATGATCAAGGTTATGATTCTCCTGACGACGGCAGAAGACGATTGGAACGAGGCCGACATCATGGTGCGCCAGACCGAGCGTCTGTGGCAAATATCCCGCGAAGCGCATCCGCCTGGAGACGATGAGGTTCTTGAAGGCGCGTACGCAAAGCTGCGTCAAGCAATCGATAAACTGAAAGAGTACCACGAATCGGAGCGCGCGGGGGCCGGGTCGGGGGACTGGGAGGGGGGGGGGGAGGCGGGGGCGCGGGGGGCGGGGGAGGAGGAGCACGGGGAGGA
>NW_027041771.1:0-16820 GCF_035928015.1 Saxophila tyrrhenica | reverse complement strand
CAAGACCAGGATCGTGGGCCCGATCGAAGACGTGGGCAAGACCGAGTACAGACTCGAAGACGCGATCGTGAACCTGTTCTCGATCCAGACCAAGACCAGCGGCTACACCCAGCACAGGACGGTGCTGTTCCGCATCAACAAGGACCGAGTCGGGTTCGGAGACTCGAGCGCGACCCTCACCGACACCTCGTAGCCAACTCTGACCGAGACCAGGATTGGGAACGAGACCATGCCGAAAATCAAGTTTTCGACCGTGCACAGCACCGTGTACGCCTACTTGCACCCCTTGTTCACCTGGAGCACGAACCACAGACGCCCTCGGTCCTGGCCTCAGTCATGATGTCGGACAAGTACACGACTCTGTCCCCGTACCTATCGTCGAACCTCACCATGCCCCTGAGCGTGGATAGGTTCGGGTAGTCGTCCCTGGTTGCGGGCAGGTTCTCGGACACGCACATCATCCCCCTCTCGATCTTGGAGCAGAACTGAGGCACGAACTCGTACTTCCTGTCGCACTTGCTGCAGACCTTCAGGCTCATCGTGCACATGTTGGTGTGGTAGGTCGTGCTCTACTTCTTGGCGGGTGACTTCGTACGGCCGTGGGTGATGTACTGCACAGCCTCGTTCGAGCCCTTCAACATGACGCAGATCGTGACCGGGTCCGACGCCAACTCCCTGTACAACCTCTTGTGCGTAGACTTGATCAGGGACTACGTCATGGACACCGTCGCGCCCGTAGACGTGGTCAACTTCATGATCGGGACCGGGATCAGGTTCACGAGCCAGGACATGAAGAGGTACGCGTCGCTGGTCAAGTACATCATCCCGAACAGGCGCTGGTTGAAGTCCAAGATCAGGGACGGGTACGAGTTCATCCTCGTGTCCAAGAACCTCACCGCGTTCATCAACACGAACGGGTACGACCTCAGGAGGAGGATCTCGTTCAGCTCTCGGGGCCCATCGCCTTGCAGGATAAACTCGGATGTGGTCTTGATTGCGATGAAGGACAGCAACTTCGTGAGGTGCACGAACGACTTCATGGACGGGTCTGGAGCCGAGGTCTTGGACACACCCACGCACTGGCCTTCGACCATGAAGTTTGGCGGGATCGAGGCCAACGTCATGACCGTGACCATGGACCAGCTGAGAGTCGCGTTGTGGTGCGTAGACGAGGACAAGCCCGTGGACATGCCCTTGATCATGGACGCGAACATGATCATCTCGTCGAAGCTGAACGCGAAGGTACACATGACCAAGGTCCAGTACATGTACCTGAACACGGACGAGAACAACCTCATCCACACGAGCTTGTGCAGGGTGAGGTCCGAAAGCGAGGTCATGACCACAGCCAAGACGCAGTGCGTGCTCGCGACCCCGGGTCTCGGCGAGGACTCCGCTGCGTACAGGGCCCACGTCCTGATCAAGTAGGTGCTCGGGACCGAGACTAGGTACGGGACCAAGTTCATGAGCGGGTTCAAAACCGTGCTGCTGCTCAGGCACAGCTAGCTGAACAAGTACCTGTACTCGATCGTGACCGGGACCATGTGCAAGAGGCTGGTCGAGGCTTGCCCCATGTGCAAGAAGCGAGTCGCGACCCTCAACGTGTGCTCGGAGTACGACCAGAAGAAGACGCCGAACATGTTCAGCAGCGGGTGGTTCTACGAGCACGCCAGGAGGAGCAGGGTTACGAACACCATCAAGTTCAAGTTTTGCGTCAAGTGCGCGCCCAAGAACACCATCATCACCCAGCCCCTCTGCGACGAACACTACAAGAGGAACATGTCCACGTGTCTGACCGCCGTCAGGGAGTCATACGTGGGCACCATCGAGATCAGGAATAGGATGCCGATCAGGACCGAGGGCAGCATCGGGGTGGTGTTCCTGGACTAGATCATGAACGACCTCATCTGTCTCATCGTGAGCAGGAACTGGCGCGGGTCCGTCTCGAAGGACCTTCTCACGATCGAAAACGTGGCCGAGACCAGCAACTCGATGTCAGTCGGAGACCCGCAGATCTGCATGGATCCGTTCCCGAACAACCTCAGGCACGTGGACCTGTTCGTACTCGCCCTGGGCTGCACCTTCAGCTTCGTGGACTCGTCCAGCCTCAGGGACGCGGTCACACCCAGCGACGACTGCATGGTCTTGGCGTAGGTCGCAACCAGGGTCACAGTCTCGGCCGTCATGGCGAAGTGGATCAAGTTGCCGCCCTTGATCTGGGTGCTGAACGCGAACAAGCTCGAGCTCATGTTGCAGCTCACGCACACGGAGTCGGTGTAACCCCCGTCGTCAGCCGCGGCCCTGGACAAGATCCAGCCGGCCCACCTGCCCCTGAGCTCGTTGCCCATCCTCGCCGAGGTCGCGGTGGTAGTCATGGACATGGCGTCGATCACCTCTAGCTCCCCCTCGTAGGTCCTGAGCGCAGTCTCGCAGTCGGTGCTGTTCCCCCTCATGATGAAGCTCGACGCCACGGGCTCGATCGTCCACAGGGTGCCGACCACGTCCGGGCACTCCCACCTGATCAGGGGCATGAACTTTCTTTCGTGCCCGTCCACGTGAGCATCGTGGCCCAAGCCCGTCCTGAACTTGCCGACGACCAGGTACGTGAACATGTCCATGCACGGAATGCCCCTCTGCCTGAAGGCCATGGACAGGAGCTCGGACGCGGCTATGGGCGGCAACTCGGACTCGAACTGCCTCCTGATGTTGTTCGTGAGCTCAATAGCGTTCGTCTTCCTGTCCCTCTCCTGCTGCGCGCGCCCGACCACGGCCTTGGGCCTGTTCGCGTTCACGTTGGTCTCGTCGTAGTTCCATGCGGAGTACATCCTGCTCGGGTTCTCGGTCGTAGACGCGCTCCTGGTCCAGGTCACGAGTGTGAGCACAACGCGTTTCAACTGCGCTGCGAGACTCGATGTCGAACTCCAACCCGTGCACGCCCACGATGCCGACCGTGGTGAAGACCACGTGCTGGACGGACAGCTCGAGTTTGATGACGAAGATGAAGTGGTTCAAGAACAAGGTGAGCAACTCGTACGGGAGTGGGAAGAAGCAGTGGAGCATGGAGCTGGACGAGCTCTTGACTACGGAGCTCAACAAGATGAAGGACATAAGCCTCGACTGCCACCACAGGCCGAGTAGGACGAGGAACAGGTTCGCGTACGAGAGGGTGCCTAGCGACTGGACCAAGATCCCGACCCTCGTCGAGGACATGAACGTGGCTCTGAACGCGCCCCAGAACTGGTACACGAGCCTGAGGCACAACCCGGTCCTAGCCGTGTTCATGTCCAACGTCTCGACCATGATCGAGGTGGCGATGAGGCTCAAGACCAGGCCCAACATCCAGCACGTGATCGTGTGCGACTGCGTGATGTCGGTCAAGCACATGCTCCTGATCATGGTCGTGTTCCAGCTTCTGTTCAAGGACGAGAATGAGAACGACAGCGTCTTCATGCACCTGTGCGTGGACGAGAACCAGGAGAAGATCGCGAGGAGGAGCCCGCTCAAGAACAAGCACGTGGTCATGCACAGGGACATGGCGTGGTACGCGGCCTTGGGTTTGGTCGAGACCAGGTACAGGAGTGTGTCCGTCACCATGATGATGAACGAGGAGATGTCCATGGACAACATCGAGAGCTTGTTCTCGACCGAGGACGTGTTCGTGTCCTTGACCAGCAGCATGGACAAGATCAACTACTCGAACGCGCTCATGGACTTGGTCAGGAGCAGAAGCATGGTGAGGGAGCTGGTCCCGGGCTCGAACCCAGACACGAACACGGTCAGGATCTCGGACGCAATCGTGAACCACAACGTGTCCGAAGGCAGGCTCGTGTACAGAGCCAGGAACGCGTACTCGATCATGCCCACCAACACGTGCACGAACATGATCAGACCCATGAACCTGGACGGGATGTGCTTCGACTGCAGGATCGTGTACATGGTGGCGAACGACATCGTGCTGAAGACCTGCGGCCAGAACAAGGACCAGCCCGAGTACGCCGGCGAGGAGTGGAGCCGGAGCTTCGCTAGGACCATCACCAAGGACGTGTACGAGTACCTGATCGCAGAGTAGACCATGTCCATCTCCAACAACGTCATCGCGTCCCTCAAGGCGGTCTCGAATGTGCCTGTGTTCGTGGGCCAGAGGGAGTCTGTGAACGACGAGTCGATTCTGATCAGCTCCGTGAAGTTGAACGAGCTCACGGCTATGTACAGCGACCTGTACGCGTTCACGTACTCGACCTGGCGCCACCTCCCGGACGCCCCCGACTGCGAGAGGACGTTCGTGATCATGTGGATGATCTCGGCCGAGAACTACGACATCAACCACTTCACCATCAAGTGGCCGGAGGCGAGCTCGAACACGTTCGTGCACCTGTGGTCAATCGTCGACAGGCTCAGGACCTTGCTCGAGTCCAACAACGCGGACTGGCTCGTGGGCGCGAGGAACCCCGTGGGCTACTCCGAGACCATGAACATGCCCGGAGCCGCGGACCAGCACTTGTACCCGAGTGAGAGCATAATCGCGCCTCACGTCGAGGTTTTCAGCTCGAACATGGCCAGGATGCAGCCCAAGACCATAAAGAGGAGCTACGACTCGAACTTCTTCTTCACCTTGTCCTTGACCATGTCCAGGCCCAAGCGCGTAATCGACCCCAGCCAGATGGCCATGCGCAACGACGAAATGCTGTCGGCGGCTGCGAACAGGAACAGGAAGTAGGTCGAGGACTAAAACCCGGACGCGCCGGAGATGATCTCCCTGCCCCTGTGCAGGTTCTTGCCGTCGAACATCTCCGTGTCCTTGAGGGTCCGCGACATGGCAAGGATGGAGTCGTCCTCGCTCGCGCCGTCGAGCCTGTACCTGACGTAGGTCTTGAGCGCACTCATCTTCAGGTACTTGCAGAAGTTCTCGTGCCCGGTCGGACTCATGGACACCTTGGCGGTGCTGACGATGGAGAAGGTCGGGCCGTTGGGCGTCTTCCTGATCACGGGCGAGAGCATCTGCGGTATCAGCTGCGAGATCGGGTGCACCATCGCCTCCGGGACCAACTTCGCGCCCTGGAACACAGACTGAATAACGGACATGCACTCCGCCCCGTCCGGGTGCTGGGACAAGTCGAACCAGTCCCTCGCGGTCGACTCTGGGAGGCTGTTCGAGTTGCTCCTCGAGAAGGAGGTCGCCATGAAGTTCGAGCTGCTGGCCTGGACCGCGGGCAGGTCCGAGGACTTGATCTTGTTGTAGAGCAGCTCCACGATGTTGGAGTAGGTCCTCATTATGACGATGCCGTCGATCACGTGTCCGACCTCGCCTCTGAACTGTATGTACTTGTTGATGCAGGCGTGCATCAGAGACGCGAAGCACACGCCCCACACCTCCGCCTTGTTGCTGTAGCCCCTGTTCGAGAGTGCGGACCTGGACTTGTTGCCGCCTGAGCCTAAGAACACGCTCGGGCTCATGACCTTGGTCATATAGCTGCTCGTGGTCCTGTCCGGGTTCGGGCGCTCGGCCTCGCTCCTGGTCCTACTCACGTTGGTGAACGACTCCGTGTCGTCGTCCTGGGCCACGGACACCTCCGAGTCTCTCGACCTGAAGATAGGCGAGGCGGTGTGCCTGTGCGCGTCTGGGTTGGGCATCGCGAAGGCGTCTCTAGTCTTGGACTTGTGCGAACTCGCCTTCACGACCTTCATCTCGGACTCGAGTCTATCCATACGCTTCATCATGGTCTCCATCATCATCTTCATCGCGCGCACGTTCTCGGCCATCTCCGTGTTCCTGTCCGTGTTGTCGAGCTGCACCTCAGCCCCATCCCCGTGTATGCTCACGTCCGAGTCGTCGTCCTCCACCTTGAGGCCGATCAGGCCGTCGATCACGTTGTTGTCCGACATGGTGCCGGTGTACCAGATCAACGCGTGACGATGCACCGACTCGTTGCAGACCGGCACGCAGTAGTCGACCATGATCCTGATCCGGACGAGGGGCACGGAGTCGTTATGGCTGTGCTTTGCACAAACACCAACGCACTGTAGATGTACGCGGTCCCGTGCGTGGCCGACAACAAGATCCACCTCGAACTGGATGATGAGCGAGAACAGCAGCAAGAGTAGCAAGAAGAGCAAGAATAGGCCCGCAAGCGACCCCAGCTCCGAGTGCAGGTACAGGTCTAGGCCCAAGCCCAGGGTCAGGGCCTTGTCCAGGGGCCCGATCGTGAACCTGAATGAGTCCACGAATAGGACCCCGTTCGAGTTCGTGCACTGCTCCCAGCCCGGGTGCGGCAACTCCTCCGCGTTCTCGCAGTACAACAGCATGACACTCAGGGCCGGGTTCAACACCTGCGTAGCGCACACGAGCCTGGAGATGATCAGGAATAGGACCGAGAACTTGATCATGAATGAGAACACAGTCTTCATCTTCTACGACATCGAGGTCACGTCCAGCATGGAAATCGAACAGTTGTCCGCGTGCGCGTCCGACGGCCAGCACTTCACCACGACCATCAGGACGTCCACGAGGAGGAACAACAGCCCCGTCCTGAGCAAGTTCACGCCCATGGTCTACTCCATGCTCGCGGTCGACCCCACGGCGGCCTTTGACAACTTCATCGTGTGGGTGAACAGGATCATGAACCAGCACAGCAACGGCACTGCTACCCACTCCGACGTCGTGCTCGTCGCCCACAACGGCATGTGCCACGACCACGTGATCCTGTTCAGGGCCATGATGATGTGGGGCATCACCCCGCCGTTGTGGAGGTTGTCCGACTCGTTGCCCATCTTCAAGCTCGTGGTGAGGCCGAACCCGAACCAGTCTTCAACCTTGTCCCAGCTCGCGCACGAGTACGTGCCCTGGTTCGTCCACGTGCAGCACGACGCACTCAGCGACTCGAACGCCCTGAGGCACGTGGTCATGTCCGCAGTCCCGAACTGGCGCTTGGCCTGCTACTCGTTCAGCTCCTCGTTCGAGTACTTCTCCAAGTCTGTGGGCTTCAACACGTACAGGGTCAGGCCCTCGCTCCCGTTCCCGGACAGCCCCTAGCCCGTCGTCGAGTCCGTGCCCACGTGCAGCCCCGTGTACAAAACCCCGTCCGCAGTTTTGATCGTGTCTGCGCACCTGACCAACGGCATGTACATGCTCGGAGTCGCCTACTCGTCCGAAGCCGCGGTGTCGAAGAAGGTCACGATCCTGTCGTCCTCAGCCAAGGACCCGTCCCTGATCGTGTGGCCGACCTCGTTCATAATCTCCTTCGTGAACGGGCGCATCATGTCGATGATGGCCTCCATCGACTCCTTGGTCGGCTTCCCGCCGCTGGTCTCCTTCATGTACCTCATCAGGGCCACGATCAGGATCTCGCGCATGTCCAGGTCCTCGCCCTCGTCCACGAACAAGGTCGTGGTCATGGCCTCGATCCCGTCGTCGTCTAAGTCGCCACTGCCGTTCAGGGCCTCAATCGCGCTCATCATCATGTTCGAGGCTGTGTCCCGCAACGCCTGCATGGCTTGGATCGACTCCTGGCTCGTGGACCCGATCGTGTTGGGGTTCCCGCCCCTGTTCGACATCACGTTCGAGGCCTGGTTCTGGGCCACGTTCGGGTTGGCGAAGATGTTCCCGCTCGTCGGTGGGTTCCTGCTCTGAGCCACGCCGCTGTCCCTGTCCGCACTCATCTGCACGTACACGGCGTCCCTCATCGTCGTGCCGTCGTACCTCCTCATGAGCGGGGCCGAGGGCTGGATCTCGTTCTCGATGGCGCCCACCACCCCCTCGAAGATCGTGGGCAAGGCAGCGGCCACGGCCACGGCGTTCTCCATCTCCTTGATCATCTCCGGCCTCGACTTCTTGTACGCGTCCATGACCTCGAGTAACTCCTCGTCGTCGTAAGACGTCCTGTCGACGAGGGTGTCGATCTTCTCCTCGATCCTGTCCTCCCTCTTCTCCCTGGCCCTGAACGACTCCAAGATCTCGTCCAACCTGCCGATCATATTCTCGACCATAATCACCTGCTGGGTCTTGTTCTTGCCCGCGGGGTCGGTCATCTGCACGAGCATGGAGTTGCGCCCGGAGTAGATCTGAGAGCCGTCCGGGGGCTGGGTCCTGCGCGCGTCGTTGCCCGACTCGTCCTGCCCCTTGCCGAAGATGCCGCCGGTCGCAGGCGCGTTCTGGTTCCTGCCCGTGGCGCTGCCCATGTTCGAGCCCGGGGGTGCGTTCTCGGGCATGTTCGAGGTCAGGGCTCCGGCTGGCATCGCGTTCGCGTTCATGGCCGAGGGCGCGCCCATGCTCGCGTTGTTGAACAAGTTCTTGGCCATGGTCGAGAAGTAGTCGAAGAGCTCTTCAGCCGTGTGGTCGATGAGGGCCCTCGTTAGAGGCCCGATGGTCTTCTCGTTCATGAACTGCAACAGGGTGCTCTTCGGGTACATCTTCCAGTCGTACGACGAGGTGCTGTCCAGGGTCGGCTGCCAGTTCACGATCGAGGCTGTGTCCAACTCCATGGTCGTGATCGAGTGCGGAATCGGAGAGGAGATGGTGTACTTCTGCACGTTCATGTACGAGATGGCGGCGGGGTTCGTGATCCCGATGTAGGTCACCATCTCGGCCGTGCCTCTGTACGAGCTGAAGGTCCTCCTCACGGTGTCGGCCGCGAAGGCGCCCATGGCCATGATGGTCATCTTGAAGTCGAACTGGTTGTGGATCTTGATCATCTCGCCGAGCCACTCCGAGAAGAAGGACGCGCACGTGATCCTCTTCGCCATCGTGTTCACGGAGATGGGCACGCAGTTGGTGAAGGCCACCCCCACAGTCGAGCACAGGTACGAGCACCTCAACAGCATGGCGAACTTGGACATGAGCATGTGCTCGGTCACGTCCCCGAGGGAGTCCTTGTGCTTCTTCTTGTACTTGGCTCTGTCCTTGATGCTGGCCCCGACCGCAGCCATGGCCTGGGACAAGATCTGCACCGAGGGCGTGGCTCCGATGCACGTCATAGGCGAGTACGCGAGTGCGGACGCGATGGCAGGCAAGATGTTCTGCTCGTACGGATACAAGCCCACGTTCATAACCTTGATCGGGACGTTGTACGCGACCATCATCAGGCCCCTGACCGCACACACGAACCTGTCGTCCTCCCCGAACGCCTCCAACTTCCTGACCATCTCCATCGTCACGTCCATGCACATGTACCTCATCTGGGCCGAGACCGTAGTCACGATCGACGTGTCGACCCTGTCCCTGACCCTGGACGGGATCTTGGAGATGCCCCTGTTCCTGTCCAAGGCCATGATCCCGCCGCTGTGTAGGTTTTGATCATGATGGTGCCGAGCGTTCGCGTACCAGTTCCCGACCCAGGACACGAGGGTATACTCGGGCGCGTCCGGGGAGTGGGCCGTCGTCGTGTGCGCGGTGGCGTTCGCGGTGTTGGTGGTAGTCACAGTCTTCTACGGGGCCCAGTTCATGTCCGTCCAGCAGTCGTCGTCCTTGGGCCACGTGGCGTCCTCGGGTCCGATCTTGAGCGGCACCCTGTGCATGCTCCTGCACAGCGCCACGGTCTCGTTCGAACTCAAGAACACAATCTCGTCCTTCGTCTCGTTCGAGGGTACAACCACAACCTCGCCCAAAATCTGGTCCATCATCTCGTACGGCACCCCGCTCGCGAACCAAGCCGTGCTCATGTCCAGCGCCGCGATGCTTCTCTTGGACTCGTGCGAGCACCTGTTGTGAACCAGGTCGCAGTACGAAGACACCATCAAGGCAGTCATCGTGCCCAGGTTCGGGTTCGTGAACATGTTGAGGAACTTGCCCAAGGCGAACTCGGTCCTCGTGGCCGCCCTCGCGGTCGTGCAGCTGGGGCACACCACCACCAGGACGTCGTTGTCGTGCATGATGTTGGTGATGGTCGAGACCTTCGTCGACGCCTTGGTCGTCTTGCCGTTGTTCTTCATGATCCACTCCTTGACCCTCTTCCAGGACCTGCTCCTGGTGTTGGTCTCGGTCAGCGGCTCGTTCTGGCTCATGTCGGTGCTCTGCACCACATCGTGGCTCGTACCTGGTCAGGACCTGGTCGAGTACCTGCCGAGCGTCCCGGCCGAGTTTTTGACCTTGTGCCACGCCTCGAACGCCATCGTGTCCCTCAACTCGTGCTCGATCAGGTCCTAGTGCAAGTGCGCCTACATGAAGCTCACGTTGTCGTCGCTCTTGACCGAGGGCACGGCCTGGGACCCGCTGCCGAAGAGGTTCTTGCCCGCGCCCGTACCCGTGTTCGGCCTCGCGAAGATGCCCATGCCTGTGCCGCCGGCCGCGGACCCGCTCATGGACTTGGCGTTCTGGATGAACCTCTTCGGGATCATCATGCCAGTCGCGCCCTGCTGCGGGGGTCCGTGGTAGTCCACGACCGAGACGCCGAACGCGTTGTGGAGCTTGATGCTGAGCCCGTGCGTGCTCTTGTCCGGGACCTGCCTGTCGCCCTCCGACTTGGACGGGCACGTGATCGAGATCGCCACCGTAGCCAGGGACAAGGACGACTTGCCGCCCAACATCCTCATCACGTCGCTCAGGTTGCTCGTCTTCCTGAACTGGCCGTCCCCATCCATGTACGAGAACGTGGCCGCGAACGAGGACACGCCCCAGGATGCGTTCGTCCAGTAGTAGCCGGGTGTCTGCACGATCTGGCCCATGACGCCGGGGTAGTTCTCGCTCAAGGAGTTGAACAGGGGCCCGAAGGCGAGCTTGGGCAGGCCGATGCGCGCGAAGTTGACGCCGATCCTGCGGTTGTTCTGGGTGGCGGACCCGACCCTGTGCTGCTTCATGAACACATCCGGGGCCACGCCCTCGATCACGACCCACTCCGAGGTCCACTGGTTGAGCATCCAGTCGCCCCCGATCCCGGCCACGACCGCATCCGAGTAGTGCCTCGCGCCGCCGGTCACGTCGTACTTGTAGGGCCCGACCCCGATGCAGTACGCGGACGTGTCCAGGGCCGAGACGTAGCCCTCCTCCGTGGGCACGATCGTACCGTTGTCGTCCCTCGCGACGTACTTCATCTCCCTGTCCATGACGCTCCTCCTGCTGTCGGTCACGTCGTTGATCGGGAGCTTGGTTGTGACCATCTTCTCGATGAAGGCCTTCTGCTCCTCGCTCCAGTCGGGCTCGCTCTGCTCCGCGCCCACGTTCCTGCCGGCGATCATCATCCCGCCCTCCTGCATCTTGATGGTCCCCTTCTCGTACGCGCCCTTGGTCTTGACCTCAGACGCCTTCGTGGAGTCGAACAAGTTCATCCTCTCCATCTTGTCCATGACCACCTTCCCGCCGCTGGCCTCGTTCTTCTGCTTCATCTTGTCCAGGGCCGACGTCTTGGGCTTGGCCGGGGTCTGGGTCGTGGACGGGGTCTCGGTCTCGTTCTCGGTGCTGGGCGCGTTCTCGGTCTCGGTCGCGGTTGGCGTCTCGGGCGGCTGCGTGTTGCTGCTCGCGGGGCCGATCGGGCTGCCGTTCTTGACGCCGTTCCTGCTGCTGTCCTTGTTCTTGTTGTCGCTCATGATTGCGTTCGAGAGGGTGTTCCTGTTCGAGTTCGAGGTCGAGTTCGGCGCTGCGGCGTGAGTGCCAAGATCACATCGTAGGCGTCATTCGCGGTCTTGGGCGTGCGCACGCACTGGATTTTGAACATCATCGTGGTCTAGATCGGGCGCACGATTGTCTTGAGGGTCTCGAAGTCGTAGTACTCCCTGCCCCTGTTCCTCTCCACGTAGTTCTCCCCGAACTTGGTCAGGAGCTTCCTCTCGTACCTCAAGCCGAATATGAACGGGACCCCGTACGTGGGGACGCACACGAGCCTGTTCGACATCGCGGCGAAGCACTGGACCAGCCGCTCCATCGTAACCCCGATCCTCGTCGCGATGATAGCCGTGGACACGATGCAGTGGTGGGGCGGGGACGTGCTGTCGATGGTGACTCCGGCCGTGACGAAGTTGACGCTCCTCCTGAAGACTGTGTACAGGGCGATCTCCAGGGACATGGGCGCCCTCTCGTACAAGCTCGAGACCGAGAGGCATGCAGAGATGAACTGCAACTTGACGTAGTCGTTGACCGCCTGCGCGGGGAACGGCTTGAGCTTGCCCAACTCCTTGTCCATCTTGTAGATCACGACCCGCCTGCCGATGCTGTTGTTGATGGCGGACTTGACCGCGAACCCCATCTTGTTGCTGATGCCGATGATGGTCTGGGATAGGTGCGCAGACATGCCCGCGGACTGCACCGGGGCGTTGGACGTCCACCTCTTGATGCTGTTGTAGTTCATGTCGTCTTCGATCCCGCACTCGTCGCAGATGATGACCCTCTTCTCGGCCAGCTTCATAACGGTGGTCGCATCCGGCCATTTGCTCGCCTTCCCGATCAGGTCCGTGACCGTCCACTCGACCCCCTTGCCCAGTACGCGGCTGATGTTGGTGGCCAGCACGCTCTTGCCCTCCTCGCCGCTCGCACCGTAGAAGATGATCACGCACGGGTTCTTGACCGGGTCCGTCAGTGCGTTGCCGATGCGCCACATGAAGTCGAGCTTCTGGTCGTCCCTCAACGGGAGCAGGATCTGGTTGAGCACGTCACCTTCTAGGTCAACGACCATCCTCTTCGGCAGCCTGAACGGGAAGGACATGACTGTGGGCGACGTGACGAACATGTACATCCTCCTGTATTCGTCTCCTCTCGGGTTGTCGATCACGGTTGGGTGTGGGGAGAAGGACACGATCGGGCCGTCGTCCATGTACGTGACGTTGAAGGTGAACCTGTACGTGCCTATGCACACACTTCTGACCAGGCCCTCGACTGGGAACGCCATCCTGGCTAGCAACGGGTAGAACCTCTGGAGCGCCACCGCGTAGTTGACCGGGGCGTTGATCCCAGTGACATCCGCAATCTCGTGCGCGGCTGTAGGCGACTCCATCTGCGCCCACGCGGCGACGCTCCTGCAGTAGACGTAGTACGTGATGTCCCTCACGGCTACGGACCTACGCGTCATCGCCCACTCGACCAGGTTCTTGTCCTCGTTCGAGAGCTCCATGTAGGCCGGACCCGAGCACGGGAAGTCGTCCATGAACCACTCGTTGCCGCCCTCCCTGTGCAGCTCCAAGATCACGGTCTCGTCCTCATCCTCATCCGCGGTCACGGACACGGCCGTCTCGCTGTCCCCGATCGAGCTCATGACTGCGGTGTGCAGGGTCAACGTGTTTTCACCGTACCCGAGCTCGCGATGGAAGTCTCGGTCCTGGACCTGTTCCCGAACGGGGGTCTGAAGACGAACGCGTACCCATTCAGCGACCTGAACGTGCACGTAGCGAAGGGCAAGGTGACGACCTCTGTCGTGGACCAGCTCATGGACGCGGGGTGGACCATCATGGCGACCTGGATCGAGGACGAGGCCAGGAGCACGGTCTTAGACGACTACATAACCGACGTCTCGATCAGGTTCGGGATGGACGACGAGCGCATCATCTTGGTGGCGGACTTGCCCCTGGCCATGGCTATGGACGTCGTGGCGAACATAGACGCGGACATCCCCGGGGACAACCCCATGATCATCACCGGCATGAAGAACTCGATCTCGAAGCTGAGGGCGGCCAGCATCTCGGGCTACGGGCCGTACGCGACCAGGGGCGTGGGGTTGAAGAAGCCGGCGAACGTGCCCAAGCTGTCGATCATCGGCCTGGACATCGAGGTGTCCACCATCGTGCGCGGGGACGGGATGCCACTCCCGCATGACCCCCTGATCAGCATCTCGATCAGCAACGGAGGCTGGTACGACAAGGAGTTCGTGGACAAGTGCTACCTCATCTACACCTTCGGGTTCCACACCGAGACCGAGTGGGAGAACGGGAGGCACCCTACCATCGTGAAGGTGGACACGGACGAGGACGCGGTCAGGACTGCGTACGAGATCTTGGACATGCTCAGCCCCGACTTCGTGTCCATCCACAACGGCTTCAACTTCGACCTGAGGAGCATCGGGTGTAAGGCCGCCACTGAGCCCACGATCGAGCACACCATCGAGGAGAGGAGGCTGGGCAACGTCGGAGTCGGCGTCTTCTGGTCGCTCACGAACGGCAGCATGATCATAGACACGATGTACACCGCGGACAAGGTCTCGAGGTCGGACTGGGACTCCTTCGCACTCGACAAGATGTGCAGGAGGTTCGACTTGCCCCCGAAGTTGGATAGCGGCACGATGAGGATCACCATCTCGGACGAGGCCGACCTCACGAAGATCCTCGTGTACAACGCCAGGGACTCGGATATGCACGCGTGGTTGGCCAAGAACGGCAAGATGTGCGAGCGCATCGCCCTGTTGGCGGGTACGTCCAGGAGCACGTTGTGGGACTCGGTCGCGAACAACACCGGGGTGATGACCTTCTGCCTGATGCAGTCCGTGGCCTTGTCCAACGGCGAGATGCTGGACTTGGGCAGGAACACGATGAACTTGGAGGACCAGAAGTTCGAGGGCGGCTACGTCGTGGCCCCGAGGCCGGGCTGCTACAAGGGCGTGATCATGATCGACGGCAACTCCTTGTACGGGTCTCTGATGTCGAAGTTGCAGATCTTCATCGACAGGTGCGCGTCTGCGAAGAACCCCACGGCCCTGCAGGCGAAGGTGGACCCGGCGTTGCCCGAGTCGGCCCACACGATGGTGGTCGGGGACGTGGTCTGGAACGAGCACGTGATCGTGATGAGGACGAAGAGGTCGTACATCGCCGTGGTCCAGGGCGGGCCCACGATGCTGAGCGAGATCATAGAGAACCTCATCTCCCTGAGGGCGAGCGCGAAGAAGAACAGGGACGACGTCACGGCGTGGGCCTTCAAGGTGCTCCTGGTCAGCATCTACGGCGCGATGGGGAGCAAGCACGGGATCCTAGCCTCGGAGACGTGCGCAGAGGCGACCACGTGCGCGGCCAGGTACTTCCTCAGGAACATGATCGGAGTCACGGAGGGGGAGGGGAACAAAGTCATCTACGGGGACACGGACTCGATCTTCGCCTGGGTTAAGGGCGTGACTGAGAGCGACTGCATGGACGAGGCCGAGAGGCTGAAGAAGGCCATCGACACGAGCATGGTCGGGACCCCATTCGAGCAGATCGGCGCGGACATCAAGGGGAACTACAAGATGATCTTGATCACGGCCAGGAAGAAGTACACGGTCGTGGACTGGAAGGACGAGATGGAGACGAAGGGGATGACACCCGTAAAGAAGGACACACTCCCGATCGCGAGGTACGCCGCGAGCAAGGTGCTGAGCATGGTCATGTCCGACAACGACTACTCGAAGACGAGGACGACCGTCACCCTGTTCTTGGGCAAGCTCTTCACCGCACTCCAGAACGACGACCTGCCCGCGCACACGCAGGTGACCGAGACCAAGATCAACTGCCAGCCCCACTACAAGTACAGGGCCACGAACGGGGAGAGGGTCAGCGTCCTGGTCGACACGGGGCTCAACTCCGTGGAGGTGCACAAGGGCTGGGTCATGGAGAGGATCACCGGCGCGGTCAAGACCATCCTCGAGGCCGCGGATATGGGCACGGTCAGAGGGCTGATGTTCTCCTACAACGCGATCGTGAAGCAGAAGGCGGTCAAGAGCAGGAACAAGACCCCAGCCGCGGACAGCGTCTAGTTTTCGGACGTGCTCAAAATCAACCACAGCGCCGTCTACGTGGTCAGCAACGTGGCGCCGGTCAGAAGCGCGTCCTGTACACCGACTCGCCCTCGTACGTGGACTTGGTCGGGGTCGTAACCGGGCTGAGGCTCATGTTCGTGCCCTCGAACGTGCGCGCGATCATGTCTAGGTCCTTGCCCATGATGGCGCAGCTGTTGTGGTCCTGGTACTCGTCTTGGTCACTAGACTCGATCGGCCTCGGGCTGGCGTCGAAGAACAGGTCCTCGGAGTCGGTGTCGTATTCGTCGCTGGTGTAGGTGAGGGACGGGGTCCTCGTCCTGGTCCTGTTCGTGGCCTGGTTCGTGCGCGTGACCACAGTCTCGGACATGGTCTCGTTCGAATTCGTGAACAGGCTGACGTCCACGTCCCTGCATGTGAGGCAGAACGCGTGGATATCCCCGCCCTTCGACTGGTGCACCACCACGCCCACGACCGGGTCGTAGTACCCGTGCACCTCCTTGTACCCGCACGTGCAGCACCTCCAGCCCGCCGTCAGGGCCTTGCACCCCTTGTTGCAGAACCTCGCGCCCATGGACACTCTCGTGGGCTTGTTCCTCTTCTCGACCGGGGCCTCGTGGAAGCACAGGGCGTTGTCCCTGACTGTGTCGGAGTGCTCGCCGCAGTTCCTGTACCTGATCGTCTCCGAGTGGCCGCAGCCGTTCGTGACCGTGTACATCGTGCAGACCATGACTGTCAACGCGGGTGTGGTCGTGGTCTCAGCGGTGGTCGCGCTCACGGTTGTGTGCTGTTCGAATCAAGATCTGCTGCTGGAGGCGGACTGGCTTTTGGACCTGATGGCGGCCGCGGACTAGACCAGGAACCGGATCTCGCGCAGGTCCGTGCTGCACTGCGACAGCTCCCTCGGCTCGGACACCCCGACCGCCACGGTGTGCCTCTCCTCCTGCCTCAGCGGGTTGGCGGTCATGATCATGCAGCTGTACACGTCCTGGACCTTGGCTGCGTCCTTGTTTATGGACACGATCGTGGTCATGCACGTCTCGTCGAGCACGTCTATGAGGCGGGACGGGAGCCAGCTCGTGAGCTCGAGTGAGAACGGGCCCACGTCCATGTGCATGATCTCGATCGTGTCCATAAACAAGGACGCAGCCAAGGTCCAGGACGTGTACAGCTGCATGATCATGACCG
>NW_027041770.1:14025-18526 GCF_035928015.1 Saxophila tyrrhenica | reverse complement strand
AGGAGATTCGAAAGAGGGATAATATGCGGAGATATCTTTCGAGGCATAATGCCAGTAGGCTGTTGTGAGATAGTAGGGAGATAGGATAGGACTTTTGGTTAGGGGGTATGTCGACTGCCCGGGGTTACCACCGCAAATGGATTTATGCATACGGGTAAGGAACGGGATTTGGATAGGAGGTGGATATTGATGAATTACAAGATACACTTCAGAGCTAGGATCAAGAAGCATAATAAGATTGGGAGGGTTTTGATAAGACAAGAATCGTCCGCGATATGCCTATAGGTATATAAATGAAATCTCGAACTGTATCAATCGTGTGGACCTTTATTTGAAGTTAATCTGAGCATAAAACGTGTAAAACATGTTGGTCTGCCTAAGGCATTCATCGCCGCGTTTTGCCCCTCCTCCTTCAGCGTGATCGAAGAACCATTGCAGAACCCCAATACTTTTAACTACAACGACATCTTCGTGAAACGATTGGTGTGCTGGACAGCAGAGTGGAAATAAGATGAGGCAGCGGGGTACAGTTTCGTTGCACTATCCTGACTATATATTCACCATGGCGCCGCCTCCCTCTCCCTTCCAGCTACAGTCGCTCATTCGCAGACGTCTAGAGTCATCGCGATATGATCACCATTGCTTGTGCAATCATCGCGACCAACCGCTTTGACGGCATTCGTTTCGTGGTGGAGCCAACACGATCGGCAAGCAGCACTTCACTCTGCTCTACGAATCGTGCTCGCAAGATTGCCTTGACAGGCCGAAACATACGGTCTAGCTGGTCCAAAGCAGGTCTGTGGTCATTCAATCCTGAGAGAGTCCTTGGACAATGATGAAGCCGATAAAGAGTCAGCCGTTACAAGTACTCAAGCCCAGTGTCCCAATCTCGGCAGTCCTCTCCAGACTCCGACCAATGCATCGGCCTTTCGAGCTCTGCGGTCCCAGGCTGAAGCTCATCTTAACCCATCTGACCATGACTCTGAGATGATATTTGACAAGCTCGCAAATGCTGCAGAGAGTTCTATGGCTGAACGTGTACTGAAGGACAACCAGATCGAAGTTTTGGAAAGCAAAACGATGCGAAGAAGGCTCGGCAGGCAGTTCGTCCAACTATCCTAGGCAGAGGAAAGGTCCTCAGCTGGGAGGATCTTGTGGCGGCACGGCAGAAGCGAGACGAGAAAGCCACAAGTCAACAGAAAAAGCGGGAGAATGACAGACAAAAGCCAGAAGGCGAACCTGGCAATGCTAGCTTAGGCATCGTTAAGGGATCGAAAGCTAACGAGATCGCTAAAGCTGAACGGGAAATCAGAGGAATGGGGCTGGCCGACTTCTGTACAGTTTTTAAGGTGTCTGCGAATTCAAGTTTACATGTTTGACAAGGGAAGGGTGACCAATTTCATAGAATTTTGTAGATGTACTACAGATATCCGCCGACGTGCTGGGAAACGTCTCGCGATAATTTACTAGTGTCGTTCGGTTTGACGCCGCACTTCGTATCAATCACCCATTGACCATCGATGGCGCATTGTTCTCGTCCTCAGTCTATGTCCGATCTTGAGTCGATAGCGTAAAATGCGATCGATTCAATGTTCTCACCGGGTTAAATAAATACAGTGCTTATGTAGAGAGATCGACAAACCTGAAAGTTAGTCTGAGATTTTCCCGATAGGACGGGAGATCGCCGTGGAAGCGATTTGTGCTTATCGAGACCTCACACACACCGAAATGAGGCTTGTTGAAGAGCATTCTGACTGGTCAGCGGCTAGACGGTCCGCTGCCGTGGTCGGGCTGATGATGGCAAACCAAGCGTATGGGGCTGACACACTGTATCCAGGGTCACTCTCGAGAAGACCGACGGATGTTCCCCTTTACATCCAAGGCTATTGAAGAGATATACTTGATTCGAACAAATCTTCCGAGGTCATCTTGCTGAATAACGAATTTAACGACAGCTCTCTCCTTCCATGTTGAGAAATATTGCTGCTTCTAGGCATTTTCGTTGAGCGACTGCCGTCCCACGAGCACGATACCGCGCGGTATACGAGAAACCGAGAATACGAGAGAACGCGAGATAGATAGAGAAGGGTGTAAGAGAAAGAGGGTGAAGGGAGACTGCAGGGTGTTTGATGGTAGACTGTCCCAATATGTCTAAGTACTGTATTTACGGCTTTGAGATTCGGAGACTTGAACATGAATAGGATGAACGGTGCGTTGCCCCGCACCCAGGGTAATGCAGTCACGGGACCACCACAGCTCGGACTTTCCGGTGAGCGACTGCAATTTGTCTCACATCCTGGAAATTCCAAGTCCTTATAATTTGCCCAAACTATCTTCAAGCTACCGACAGCGTCGTCACGATGCCCGCGTTAGTCCATAATCCGTGCTGTCGGCATCAGGACCTTGATGACACTACGGTGGTCGCTAGGTTGTTAGAGCTTCAAAGATTTCAAGCTCCAAACGACAAATCTATCGCATGGGTCAATGACCTGACACACTTGTGGATAGATTCAAGAACAACCACCATATTGAAGCTCAAGAAAGATTTGCACGGAAAATGTGACAGGCATGACTACATTGCCGTGTCATATTCGTGGAAACATACACCTCTACTCGAGTGTACTCTAACTGGCGGATATCGTATCACTGATGCGCAAGGACGATACATACGACAGAACCGAGTTCGCGATGAGGCTCTTGGAAGGGTGGTTCGCTATACAAGATATCACAAGATCTCTCGAATTTGGATCGACCAAGAATGCATTGCACAGGATGCGCCGATGGAATTACAAATCGCAATGAACTCCATGGATCTGGTGTACCGTCAGAGTAGATACCCTGTCGGACTACTCGCGGTCGTACTCGAGACGCAAGATGAAGTGAATTTATTACAAACGCTCATAATGGGTCGTTTCGTCGTATACTCCGACGAAGATGAACACCCAGGATTGGCTCATCGTGCGAGTGGACGTCTCTCGCAAGCGATATTCAGTATGCTAAGGCGTATCTACGTAGACCGCTGGTGGACCCGGGCATGGATATTCCAAGAGGAGTATCTTTCATCGACGGCCATGAATATTTTGATCCGACGCAAGCCGGGCATAGCTGCGAACCGGGAATTTGGATATTTGCAAGGCGAGATCTGCGTAAATTTATCCGACTTTCGGCAACAAGCCACCCTCTTCCTGCTTGCGTTCAAACGAGAAACTCACCACAAGTCGTCTGAGAAATGCGCCAAAATGCTCAAAAGATTTGGAAAATACAACGTTCAGTACCACTTCCAGCGTGATGCTAGACGAAAGGCAATGTCTCCTAGGATCTTCGCAGATATAATGCGTAGAAGCGCAGGGGAGCCTTTCGATCGTCTACCTATCGCAGCGAACAGCTGCGACTACGCCCGCCGCCTTGTCTTACAAGAGGTGTCAAAGAGTTCCTACAATGTCGAGCTCTGTTTGCTTGCAATGTATCTCCTCAACGGAGAGATTCTTCGAAACCCTTCCGACATCAAGAAGCTACCAACGGATATGAGCCTTTCTAACTACCTGCAGTACATATCTTTCAACAGATTCGATCCACCTGTCGGAGAAAAGCACCTGTCTTATCTGAAAGAATGCAAACTCCGTAATGTAGTTTTGAGGGAAAGAGGACTGCTGACGAGTGGCCACCTGTGGGTAATTGAAGGCATACTCCAGACTTCGGCATGGCCTCGCCCACCTAGGTGGAGTCGGAAACGTCATCGGTCTGGGCTGAATGATTATCAACGAGATAGCCTACACTAGCTACTTTGCCACTTGAGACCATCCACCCCTCGTTGGAAATCTCTGATAGTAGGAATAGACAGATACCTCCGAAGGGACGCAACTGAGACAAACCTTCCTCCTGCGAAGAAGCACATGGACCTTATGGCTGAGTCGGTTGTGGAAGCCATACGCACCGGAATGCCTCTCCAGCTTGCAAGTGCGCGAGAGTCAGGCACAGCCTGTGGAGTGTTTGTCGGTCTCTGCGGCATGAGACTTGGAGTGTATACATCGTGGCACGCTGGCATCGATGTAGATGATCGATATCGGGAGAGTCACGTGTCGCTTGGAGTGCAAGTGGAGAAGACTGAGAGCGAACCACTTTTGAGAACTGTGCAGTGGGTGAATGGACTTGTGTTCTTCAAAAAGTGTGAGCAGATATCAGTGATGTTCGAATGGCCACAAGCGTGGAAGTCATGAAGGTAGATCCTGGCGGCCTTAATGTGTTTGTTACATTGACTAAGGAAAATTGCGCTGAGTGAGCCTGTCCAGGAATCGTATAACGTTTGGGCAATCAAGATGAAGCTTTTGTCCTTTTCCTCTTATCCATATTTACCAGTTTAGGTTTCTTCTTTGCATTCGTTGCTTTGTTGTTATCCAGATCTTGTCCCGGCTTCCTCTGCGGATCTTCTACCCTTCTCTTTGCGTTTTGGACCTTGTTTTCCGTACTCTTCTTTTCCCTTCTTTTTTCCATTTTTTTTTCC
>NW_027041770.1:0-13930 GCF_035928015.1 Saxophila tyrrhenica | reverse complement strand
GTGATCTTCTACCCTTCTCTTTGCGTTTTGGACCTTGTTTTCCGTACTCTTCTTTTCCCTTCTTTTTTCCATTTTTTTTTCCTCTTGATTTCGACTCGTTTATGCAGCTCTTGAAAGCGCAATCCGCGCTCTTCTCGCGAACTCCTGACAATGTGCTTGTTGCATTCGTACACGATTCGGCACTGGCAGATGCAAGCCACTTTGGTACGACAAAACTCGAGCGACGAATTTGCTAGACTTCTTCATACGCTGGACGAAAAAGGCTCAGCGTGAGAACTGAAGGCTGGAAATTGTATACCCCGTTGGGAAGGGGAGAGAGTGACCCTGTGTGTACACGATGTCTGCAAGAGAAACCAGGACCTGAATAAGTAACAGGGTAACTTGCTCAGTACCCTATCTTAGCATACGTATGCTCTATGCACCTCTCTAAATGATCTTTACTCTGCCTATACTGCTCATTCTCTATCTGAAGTTGGCGATCCATTGCTGGTTCGTCGTCCAGCAGAGAATACACTAATTCGTCTAGCCTCTCTTCGTGCTCGAACTCCATCAAGCACCACTCCTCACTCAAATCTACCAAGTCAGCCTCAAAACGAAGATAGTCGAGACTGACGTCTGATGTAAAATCTTCCTTTGCCCAAGAAAGGTTCTCAGCAATGATCCTCCCGGAAGCTCTCCACTGAGAACCTTTTGCGGTCGATGCGTGAAACAAGGCCCAGAAGATATGATCCACTGGAGCATGCAAACCGAAGCAGCAGGCGGCAATGGCCAAGGAGCAAGATCTGTCGTCTACACTACAGCTTCCCCAGTAATTTTTGAAGCTCTTGCAAAAGTCTGTAAGGCGTAAGTAACATCCAGGTACGTGACCAATAAGCCGCTCGATCGTGAAACCTCTCATGCCCAACATGTCTAGATCGACACGGTGAAGGATGCAGTGGTCCGGGATTTGCCGAATAAATAGATATTCATGCTCAAAGCGCCTTTGCTCCGGCGTCGAGAAGCCGCAATCCCGAGCCATCTCTTCTGCTCTTTGTGGTGACTCATGGGTACCGTCATTCGGTTCGATGAAGATGATCTCTATGTTGTCCTCTCCAGCTTCCTGCTTTTGGAAAGCAATATGAATGGCCCGCATGAAATTGTCCGTCGTAGAGACAAACCATGTGGCTTCTTCATTGTCTTTGTCGCTGTGTTTAAGAAACTCGCAAGGCAGATCCGGCTGCGTGTCATTCTCTTCAGACGAACCGAGCGTAAGTCGACCGCAACGCGCCCGTCCTGCGCTCTGATCAGAGCAAGTTCGGAATAGCAGCTTCGGTAAGGTTTTTGACATCATTCTTTGTGTGCGGTAGGAGCCGAATGGATTCGTGATCGAATGACTCCAGCCACGGTGCAACTGGTGACGCCAGCGGGTCAACGTTCTGCAAAGCGTCGAAGACGACGTTCTGCTACAAGGTCTATTGCGTCTTTGGAATAACACCAAAAGATACGCCATGTATCCTACCACGGAGACCAGGAACTGAGCTTACACAGGGCACCGTACTGTGCACAGCATAAAAGAGCGCGCGAAGGATCTGTACCGCATTTGGACTTCAAAAGGGACGAAAGATTCTCATACTCTATCGCTATCATCCATGTCGCATTGCACATCTCAACAGAAAGATAATAGTACCAAATACAGTACTATTCTGGTGCATTGTGCTGGAACGCGGCGCGCTCCGTCCGAAAGAACGCATCGCGTTCCCACTCTTGCACGGAATCTCGTGGGCGCAATGTTCTAGTCGCACACCTATCCTCTTTGACATGTTGCCCTGAGATCGACTTTTGCGTCTAGAATAGATAGAAGCTCAACGTCGTGCCCTTGCGCCTGCGCTGTAAACGTCGTCGAAGCAGAGGTACCCCCGCGAAGTGGGATCTGCACGCAACGAGTCACATGCGGTCAAGGAGCTCCATCGCCAAAACGCGGTATAGGACCACATTGCGTCTCAGGATGCTATGAAATGGAAATGATATCTCGCAAGAGATAGCAAGCTAGCACGTCATATTGCATTTAGATATACCTCAGACTGCCCAAGCACACTTGGGCGTTGAAGCGATGTATGGATAGTACGGACCCCGAGCTCATCAAGGTTTCAAAGCAACGCTCCAGTTCATGTACCACATTCATGGACGCGAACCCTAACCTCGTAGGGGGGGGGGCAATCCTATACTGCATCGTGCTTCTTGTGCTCCATCGATGGTCTTCTATAGGTACTTCGATCGTGAATAAGCTATCGCTTAGACACTCTTCGTCCGAGACTTTTCCTAAGGGCTTGGTAACCATTAATGGCCCTCGTACTCGCGAATTGGCGTCTACAAGGTGAGCATAGAACGTATGACGCTGATACTTCCAATACGCACGGAACGCCACTTTCACAAAACCGTGGAAGATCGACTGTAGTATGATGATCGGTAAGCGCTGTCGACTGTTCAAGAAGGGGCATCCAGATTGACACGGCATCTGAGCCATACCTCAAGGTGACAGTCCTCGAAACTCATTCTCATCTGTGACATCGTCTACAGTGTCGGCCACCATCTGTGCACACCCAAACTTCTCCGCGGGCACAAAAGCTCGCCGAGCAAGGAACGAAATTGCCATCCTTGGTAGCAACCAAAACCGCTAAGCACTTCCGGGGTTGCAGCCACTGGGTGAACCAGTCATGTGAGCGAGGAAGCCTCGAAACGCCGTATAGAAGTTCATCCTCCGTATCACTGATCACGGTCAAGTCACATCCGTCCTTGTACATGGATGGCATTGTCTTCCCACTCGAGAGAATCAGTCGCAGAGGGTTTAGTGTTCCTGCTATGGACGTTCGTTTTATGAGCAATCATTAGCCTTTGCAGAAAGCAGCGAACTCACCGGGGAAGAGGTAGGAGAAGATCAAATCTCGTAGCTCCATTATATCGATGACGGTCATGAGCAGCCTTGTCGAAGCGCTCCCAGCCCGTTCCGCAAATTGTTCCCCAATCTGATGTTTCCGCTCACGAGACTTAGAGTATTATTGCTCCAGGCGGTATTCCTCTTGCAAAGCGTTATCGAATGCCATTCCCAAGCTTGCCCTCTCTTGCCGAAAGACATGGTGATTGTCGCGGTCATAGGGTGGAGCAGACCAGTTGCGAGATTTGCGGGACCAGTAGCACGAACACGTCTGAATGATAGTGCGGTCGCAGAACAGGCGCGTGGAGACATCGTAGACCGCTGTCCGGCATTTCTGGATGTGAAGGACTGCCAACGACATCAGTCAGCCCCGTAGACGAAGGCGGTCTAAACGCGTCAGCTGCTTTGGGGATTAGGCGCTACCCCGCATCACCCCACGGCAGGTTGCCCTTCGCGACGGTGGTTTCCTTTGATGGCGCCACGCAAATATTCCTATCCTCGATAGACTGCAAAGATCGTGAGCCAACGAGCTTCGATGAAGTGCGTATGCGAGAGGCAAGCTGATACGAGAGCTTATGGCTATGACTCCGGCACATAGCTTCGACGAGCGCAACGAGTGCTTCCACGATCATTCACGCGGTCGAACGCGGTTTCGAGGGAATCGAGGGCAAAAACGAGGCAGAGAATCAATGGACGAAGAGGCAGGAGAAGAGCGGAATCAAAGTCAGGACGTTCGAAGAAGAAGACTAGATCTCAGCGCGACGCGACAGCCAGTGTTTCGCCCTCCCTCTCCAGAAGAAAGTCGCAGTCGAAAGCGTAGCCCAAGCCCTGTGCGACGGCAAACACAGTCTTTGAGGGATACAGGACGACCACGCGTAGTCATCGAGACTGGTAACATACGTGCGGAGGAGGATACTATGGCTCGCAAACTCTGGCAACGGCTTCGCGAGGCCGCGAACAAGGCCGTCGTCCCTACGATGCTGCAGGTACGTCTGAGGGCGGAGATATCTGGTTCTGGACAGTAAGATGCTGATTTCAACGTCAGGAACGTATGGAGGGTGATACGACCTACAGCGGCTCGTTCGATGCACCGTTCATTTCACAGGTCACGGACACCATGCACCTTCCCAATGACGCATCATCGATCCGGTTTTTAGAGCGAATTCGGCATATTCTTCGGACTGCGCATGCATGCGACTTGTACCAAAAGGACGAGAATGCTTGGAGTGAAGTCGTTCGTCTCGTTCTCCGCACAGCCGTTTGGGATCTTGCGGTTGACCACGAAGAGCGGCATCCCGCGGATCTTGAGATCACGGATATTCAATCTCAAACCATCGACCGACAGTACCTAACCAATATGAGGCCGTGAGTTCTACGTTCTGAGCGTTGGACTCGCCAAGAATTTGGCCAAAAGTAGTAAGGCGTAAAGCCGGGAACGTAGGACTCAGGTACGTAGGACTCAGCTCACCGCTGGTTCTCTTATACGTCTCTTTGCACTTTCGAACAGGTGCAGAATGAAGCGCGAGATCATTCTTATACTTTTCTATCAAATTTGTGCTATTCTGGCGATTCTATGCATCTGTAGAAGTACTCGTTCACGCGTGCTAGCGCATCCGCAAGATGGCTGCGAGTGGGCGTAATTCTCCGCTGAGATCCCCGACTTCAGCAATACACGCGCAGATAAACGACAGTCCGAAGACGCAATCTGCCGCTCGCAGTAGATTGTTAAATAGGACACAGGTGACAGTAGAGAAAGTCGACGAAGTCTTCGAGTATCTTGGAGACTATAGCGTCTTGGTATGTAAGCAACACTGCTATGCGGTCCGCGCACTCGAGGATCATCTCAAACGACTACATCGCACATCGGTGAGTGATCGCAAAGCAATAGTAGCATACTTCATCGACTTCCCGCTACTTCCGCCCGCTCAAGTGTTGCTGCCGCCGCCGCTTGAGCCGCCGTTTAACTGTCTAGGACCGCCGAAGAGGGCATACATTTGCGACGAAGAAGAATGCGAGGAGCTCAGCGTGAACCGTGACGTGATCCGTATACATTGCAACCGAGTGCACGACTGGAGGTCGACACCCGAGCAGCGAACATACTGGCACGAACAGTGGGTACAGACATTCTTCAATGCTGCAGGACTACAACGATATTTCACCGTTAACTACGAAGGATCGCACAGTTTGCGGCAGATAGGCGGTCGAGTCGTACTGGTCGATCCGGAGGACAACCGCTTCGGTAGCATTCTCGACGAGTGGGATCGAGATCTAGAAAAGCAGAAGAAGGCGCTCGAGATCGCCGATAGGGAAATAGCGAAGACGGATCACACTCTGTGGTTCAAGCGGAACGAGTGGCCGGAGCATCTCGCTCGTTGCAATCTCCGGCATCTTAGCCGTATTAGTCGCTTGCCCGACAAAGAGGAGCGCGTGCTGCAGCGAGCGGTTGAGTTAAACGTCGCTGTGATCGAAACGTGTGTCGCTGGACTCGGATCGTTAGACCGGGAGACTCGGCGCTGGCTGCGGAGTGCGAAACTATCCGAGATCGATCAACGACCGCTAGCGAGACTACAGAACCCGGAGAGTCAGCGGACGTATGCGACGTACTTCTCCCGTCTACTCTGCTACAGTCTACGAGTGCTGCAGAGTATAAGAGACAAAGAAGGGCGCAAGGACGCGTGCGATAGTCCCGGCGAGTCTGATAGCAGCAGCAGCAGCAGCAGCGACAGCGACAGTAAGGATGAGGGGCACGGATGCGAGACAGCCGTCGATGTCTTCGAAGATGCTCGCCGGCTCTACCCGTGGCAGGGACGGCAGCAGGAGCTGCTCGGGATCGTGCAGCAGAGCATCGAGCGTGGCTGGGACGACAAGGCTCAGATGAAGGCACTGCGCGAGTGGTACGCATCGCTCATCTTTTAGAAGGTACGTGGAGATTCGTTCAAGAGCGCAATACTTCACTTTCTCGCCGTGCTCGGGATCAACGAAGAAGATTACCGGCTTCGACAGGCAAACGACTTCTCATATATGCTCGCCGGGATCGTTTACTGCACGCGGGTCGTCGGAGTCGAGGTCATTCTCCCGGTCAACGAGCGCGAGGAGCAGGGTGACGAGGACGACAAGCGCTTCCGTCAGGTGCGGGACGAGTATCTCGCCGATGGCACTTACAGTGTAATGAGCAAAATGCTCAGTCTGTTGGCGTACGGCAAGAGCGTGGCGATGAGTCACAACAACGCCGGCATGATCTCGTTCTCACTCAACCGGACCGTTATGAACTTTCGCGGCAAGCCGATCAATCTTAAGAAGTTTAGTAGAATGGTTCAAGACGTCATCGCCAAGGCGGAGGACAGGTTATGGGGGGAGTTGATGTGGACGAAGCGGGACGATCGCTTCGAGATCCCGTTAGAGAGCTTGGTCGACGACGTCACGTTCACGAAACGAGGTGTCTCGTTCATCACACATGGCGAGAATGGATTAACCGACAAGCGGCAGTGGATGCTGGAGCAAGCATTCGCACACGCGCAAGAGAAAAAGCTGCGCCGAGGAGACTCGTGGGCAAAGCTGGCCGTACGACAGTATCTTCGAGAGATCGACCGCTTCCGCGAGCTGCTTCTCTTCTGCGTTCACGTCACCGGGGGTCAGCCGGCGCGAGGGTCGGAAATCACAACCGTACGGTTCCGGAACGGGTACATGCAAGACCGCAATGTGTTCGTCATACAGGGGCACATGGTGATCGTCACCCGCTATCACAAGTCACAGTCGCAGTTCGACAAGCCGAAGGTGATCCCGCGATTTCTGCCGTGGAAGGTCGGACAGCTGCTAGCGGTACATCTCGCGTACGTGCAGCCGCTACAGCAGTATCTGGGAGAAAGGGTGCGAGAGCTTGGCGTCTCCGACTACGTCTGGTCGAGCGAGTTTGGACCGTGGGGCACCGACCGATTGACGAAGATCATCGCGCGAGAGACGGAGAAGGCGTTGGGTTGGCGCTTAACGACGCTGGACTATCGACATGTGGCGATCTCACTCGGGAGAGAGAAGGTTGGGGATCAATTCGCACAGGGCTATGCCGAGCAGAGCGACGAGGTCGAGGAGCCGGAGATGGACGAAGACGATGGGCTGGAGATTTCGGCCGGGCGTGGCGGCGAGATTGGGGCGAATCGGTACGGGGTGTCGCTAGAGGTAATCAAACATCTCAGCAGCCGCTCAATCGATACGTTCCGGCCGCTGAGCATGCAGTGGCACCGCTTTCTGGGGCTCGAGAGCTCGCGGCAGGGTAGCGGCGTCGGACAGAAGCGTGATGCGCACATGCGTAGCGATAGTTCCGGGGTGAGCGGCGAGGTCGAGTACGAACGGCGAAAGCAGGCGCTCATGTTTCTCAACAACGGCATTCACGGCTGGATGGAGATGCTCGAGGGATTCCGGCAGCAGCCGGTACCGAGCAACAGCGTGCCGGTCAGCAGCGAGCCGAGTCACGGTCGATCGACGCCGTGTGCCCCGATCGATCCGCAGCTCGCACCGCTGCCGCGCCCGCCGAGCACGCCGTACGTGGATGGAGTGGGAGGACTCATCACGCCGGGAGAGTCGCAAGGGCTCGAGACGTCTCCGCTGTGGTACCGCTCTCATATGACCGCCCCCGTCGGGACGCGGCCGGCGATTGGTGAGGCGGAGATGAAGCAGGCGATGAGGAAAGCACTTCGACGGGACGACGTGTCGTTCAGGTCGGACAAGCAGCGCGAAGCACTCGAGTCGATCATGAAGAAGGACGATTTCATCCCGCTCGTGGTGGTGCTCCCGACCGGCGGTGGAAAGAGTCTGCTATTCACGGCGCCGGCGTGTCTCGACGATCCCGGGGTGACCGTCGTCGTGGTGCCGTACCGGGCGTTGCTGAACCGCTTACTGCAGACGGCACAGGAGGCCGGCATCGACTGCTTCGAGTGGAAGAGGGGTGAGGTGAACCCGGCGGCGCTCGTGTTCGTCAGCGCGGATGTCGTGCAGCCGTTCATGAGCTACGCGCGAGTGATGGAGGGCAAGGGGCTGTTGCGGCGAGTGTTCGTGGACGAGAGTCATCTGACGTTCACGTCGAGCAACTGGCGAGCGAAGCTGACGACCGTCCGACTCGTGCGTGGGCTGCGGGCGCCGACGATCATGCTCACGGCAACGCTCCCGGTCATGCTCGAGTTCGAGTTGGAGGAGCAGATGGCGGCGCACATGGCGCGATACATCCGCATGGTCACGACGCGGCCCCGGACCCGATACACGGTCGACATGTGCGCGGCGGGCAAAGGGCCCGAGCGAACGCGGGAAGTCTGTCGTCGGATGACAAAGCATCTCGGGGGGCGGAGAGGAGTAGTGTACAGCCGGAGCCGGCAGGGGTGCGAGAGGCTCGCGGAAGAACTCGAGTGCGCGTACTATCACGCCGGCGCCGTCGACAATCAGGAGCGTTTGGACCGCTGGCTAGAGAAAGGAGGCTTGATCGTGGCAACTTCGGCGCTCGGGACCGGCGTGGACTTCCCCGGGGTGGTGTTCGTGCTGCACACCGATATCCCGTACGGGATGATCGATTTCGCGCAGGAATCCGGACGGGGCGGACGTGCGGGCGAAGACGTGGACTCGTTGATCGTCGTGGAGGAAGGGCGGGTGGAGACGCTGGCGGAGCTGAGCCGAGGGGTGGGAGGGATCGATCAGCAGGTCATGGACGAGTTCATCACGACGCGAGAGTGTCGCCGGCTGATCATGAGCCGCTATCTCGACGGGCAGGAAATTCATTGCGAGAGCGAAGGTGGGATGGCACGGTGCGACCGATGCGGAGGTGGTCTCACCTAGATACTTCAATCCATCGGACGTCCGATGGATTCAGACCCCTCTGTAGACTTCATCTCGTCTGGCAGTATATGCCATCACGGGGGTCCGATGGATTCAGGTCCAATGGATTCAGATAGGGTAGGCATTTACAGGCGCAGGAAGGGCGGTATCGCAATTGTGAAGCGACGGAATTTGTCATAATACAATACAGAAGAGATCGCACCATCCCGAAACCCGAAAAGAGGTCGTTGTCGTTGCCGGTGTTGAGGGGGTAGATTATGAGGGCGGATTTTGAAGTTCCCGCAATGACCACCCCTAGAGGCCGCCCGCAGAGTATCGCATCGCACATCAGCCGATTAAAGGCAAGGCAATTAGTAGATCAAGCGAGGGTTAGTCGAGATGAGAGGGTATAACGTCAAACAGCTACAGGGTTCGCGAAAGGGGCAGGTATAGGAAAGAAGAGCGCCCCAACCACGTCGTAGTTGCAAGACACATCAAACACGCAATGGCAGTAGCAACCGATTATTTCCAGTATGTTCCCCAGTACGAGATCATCGTATGTCGCGAATGCCGATACGCCGTTTGGCCGGATTTTATATACAGCCATTTAAGCGGCAAGCAGCATCGATTAGGCAAGCAGGACGCAGACCATATCGCCGTAGAGATACAAGAGTGGCCGGGTATTACGACGTCGCGGAGCAGGTTCACAGTTCCTAAACATATCCACCAACCTATCGCCGAGTTGCCGTTGTTTATAGATGGGATCAAGTGTATAAAGGAGCCGAGTCAGTGTTTATACATATGTCGGAATCCGAAGGCAATCAGTACGCATTGGAAGTCCGAGCATCAATGGTCGATCTAAGCCGGACGAGGCGGATCCGGAGAGCGGAAAAAGGCTAGAGTAAAGCAGTTGTTTGAGTCGGCAGCACAGTACGTCCATTGTCAACGATTTTTCGTCCACTAAGAGCATTCGCAGTATTTCGAGGTACAGAAACCCGAGGTAGCAGTGGTAGGACAGGCCCGGCTATATACGAAACGAGGAGCATTTGAGCGCATTTGGGAGCGGGCGCAAGAACACGCCGAAAAGTGCGAAAGAGAGAAGCGAGAGGTCGTCGAACCTAGCGAGACGACCGAGACGACCCCGTAGATCCGACGGACGGGTTGGGATCGGTATTTGTAGGGGTACAATCGGACCGAGTTGTTGGAATCGATCGTCGAGCCCGTCGAGATCGAAGAGGACGAAGAGAGCTAGGAGGGATTCGAGAGGAAGGTCGAGATTGCGATTTAGAACGCCGTCGGCGAGGTAGTAGCGGCTAGCCAATCCGTCGTACAGCAGAGCGGCGTCATGATCCGGTTAGAGGCCGTCCGGAGCGAGGAGGGACAGAAGCGGTACCACCCGTTGTAGCCGTATTAAGAGGAGGCGTCGATCTAGGATCGGTATCGGCCGTAGCAGTAGATAGTGATGTTTTTCGTCCGTACGTAACGAGCCTACGATTGGCGTAGCCTACCGTATCGTTTCAACAGAGGTTAGGCGGCCGCGTTTAGCAGAATGGTCGAGATTACGTCTAAGAATATAGGAGATGCGAGAGAGAGCGAGGAGAGTAGTAACGACGACGACGACGACGATGACATTAGTAACAACGACAGCAACGACGAGAACCTAGTCGAGACCGAAGTAGGCGTAGGAGGAGAGGGAGAGGCCGGAGGAGGAGAGAAGGAGGTCGATAACAAGCCCGCCCTATTGACGCGGATCCAACGAGCGGTGTTGCGGTTTTGCGTTGCGTTGTTGAACTAAACAATCCACAATCGCGAGTACGATATAGCTATCGTATGTGCCGCCGCCGTATTGGGAGTACATCCGACGACCGGGTTCCGCGATCCCGAATCGTACCCGCCGATATTGTCGTCGATTATTAAGGTCGCGCGGTTTATGATCATCTAACAGGCCGAGGACATCGTGTAGCCGACCGAGGACGACGGGAAGTACAGCCTATACCGGAGTCCGTGTCGGTTCGACGACGGCAGCGACAGTGGATATAAGAGCGACGGCAGCGTTGAGAGTACGCAGTCGTCGTCGGGTAAACGACGTAGTCCGACGACCAGTTTCGATTAGGTCCGCCGAATGGTCGATACGTTTATGTCCCGCGGCACGGCTAGTCCGATGTAGTAGATGTTGGATTTGCGGACGTACGGATTGAAGATCTATTACAACACGACGAGCATCGGGCACGTCAATTGGAAGGACACGTACACGTTGGAGTACAAGCAGGTATCGTTCACGATCGATTAGTTCCGCGGTATAGTCTACAAATTAGTCGAGGAGACCCGGCAGGCGTTGTTCGAGGACGTGTTGTTCGTAAAGGACCGTACAGCGTTGCCTAGCATCCCGTGGAGCGCCGTACACGACGATCCGACGAATCAGGAAGTCGGGTAGAGTTGGATCCAAGATCAGCGGAGCCAGTTGCCCGTCGACGGGGCGAGTTGGTTGTTCGAGAAGATTTAGAGCAACGAAGAGTTATACGGCCGGTTCGTGCGGGAAGGGGCCGATAGCGGGTACGACCGCGAGCGGGTCGACGATTGGATGCGGTAGATCGCACGGTTCCGTGGGTTAATGTTGATTTTGATGCACATCACCGGCGGACAACCCGTACGTAGCCCCGAGATATTAAGCGTCCGACACCGTAATACGGTAGCAGGAGGCCACCGGAATTTGTTCATCGAGGACGGGCAGGTCGTGTTCGTGACTAAGTACTACAAGGGCGTCTAGATGAGCGGGGACGTCAAGATCATCCACCGGTATTTACCGCGGGAGGTTGGTGAGTTAGTAGTGTGGTATTTGTAGTTGGCGTTACTATTTATCGAACGGATCGAGGCGTTAGTGTGGCAGAAGTAGCAGGTATCGGATCATATGTAGCCCGTAGACCCCGACGGGAGGAAATAGACGACAGATCGGATAAAGCGTAAGTTGCAGGCCGTTAGTGAGCGAGGGTTGGGCTAGCCGATCCACGTCGCCGCGTACCGCGAGATCGCTATCGCAATCAGTCGTAAATGGGTCCGAGGGGCGACAGCGTTTTAGCGGGACGGGGAGAACGAGGACATCGAGGCGCAGATCGAGGACATAGACGGCAACGCCGCAGACGAGTAGGCGACGTATTCGCCGCACATTGCAGGGATAATATACGCCCGCGACGTATTAGAGTTAGTCGGGTCGTCGGCGGACAAGCGGCGGCGGTTCCGACAGGTCAGTACGGATTAGTATCAGTTTTTGGCATTCGAATCCGCCGACGTCAAGCCCAAGCCCGAGCCCGAGCAGGGTGTAGAGTAGGGCGTGAAGCGGAAGTGGGAGGAGTCCGATGAGGCCGCCGAAGAAGAGTGTGTCCGCCGTCGACGTCGGATCCAACAGATAGACGCCAGTGTTGAGTTACGGCGGATAATGCGGAAGGAGGTCATATTCCGTAGTGTCCAAGGTTAAGCATTCGAAGCTATCCAACGCGGAGACGGTCAGATCGTCGCCGTCATGCCTACCGGTGCGGGGAAGAGCGTGTTGTTTATGTTGCTAGCATTCGTCGAGCCCCGCGGGGTCAGTATCGTCGTTGTTCCGTTAAAGGCGTTGCGGAAGGACATGATGTACCGGTGCGAGCAATTAGGGATCAAGTGCGCGAGTTGGAAGCCGTACGTCCAAGCCGACGGCGCATCGATTGTGTTGGTGATACCCGAGAGAGCGATAAGCGAGGAGTTTAGTACGTATATCCGTCGGTTAAACCGGTTGGATTTGTTAGACCGCATCGTTATCGACGAATGCTACGTTATATTGAACGACTAGTTGGAGTTCCGAAAGCATTTGTAGCAGTTGGGACGATTGTCTATTGCCGAGACGCAGATAGTATTGTTGACCGCGACGTTGCCGCCCGTTCACGAGGGGGAGTTGTTCCGGCGGATGTTTTGGCGACGTAGGGAGGTGCAGTTGATCCGGGCATCGACGGTTCGGAAGAACATTGCGTATAGTGTCGTCGACGGCTAGAAGGGTCGGGAGCGGCAGGACGAACAGTTAGAAGCGTTAGTCGTGGAGGTGTTAGAGAATCCCACACAGCCCAATAGTAAGGTGATTGTTATATACGAGAGCAAGCCGAAAGTCAAGCAGATCGTTGAGGCCGGGTTGTTCCCATGTGAGGGTTTCTACGCCGACATCCCCGACGAAGAGCGCGAGCAGATATTGGACGATTTCCGAGCGAGCAATACGCGGGTAATCGTTGCGACCGGCGCGTTCGGGATGGGCATCGACATCCCCGACATCCGTTTAGTGATCTACGTTGACGAGCTACGGAGTATGTTGGATTACGGTCAGGCGAGCGGAAGGGCCGGACGGGATAGATTGAAGAGTCGGGCTATAATCGTCCGAGGTAGGAGAACGTTCGACGACCCGATTGTACAGCAATATATAGAGCCGCACCGAGAGTAGTGCCGTAGGGTCGACATCGATCGGTATTTGGACAGCGACATCGATCGACGGGCGTGTAGCGACGACGAAGAGAAGTGTAATCATTGCGAGTCCATCGAGAGAGGAGAGCCCCAAGCCGACAGCGTAGCCCAAGAACATGGAATCAGTAGCCCGGGAACCTAAGCATACGAAAGAGCCCCGGCAACCCAAGTATATAGAAGAAAGAGCGCAACCCAAGCACATAGAACAGCCGCCATAACCCGAGCACAAGCATGCAGACCAGACCCGGCAATCCAAGTACGCAGGATAGCCCCGGTAACCGAAGTATATAGAATAGACGGCGTACCCCTAGCACAAGCACGCAGAACGGACCCGGCAACCCAAGCATACGGAACAGACCTAGCAACCCAAGCATGTAGAACGGACCCGGCAACCCAAGCAGATACAACGGCCAGCGTAACCCTAGCACGCAGAACAGACCCGGCAACCCAAGGATATACAACAGACAGCATAACGCAAGCACGTAGAATAGCCCCAGCAACCTAAGCACATAGGACGGACCCGGCAACCCAAGCAGATGGAACAAACAGTGTGGCCCAAGCACATAGAATAGACAGCGTAACGCATGCACGCGGAATAGACAGCGTAACGCAAGCACATGGCATAGACATAAGTAAGGTCGACAGCCGTCGTCAAGCCCCCGAGTTACGTCGGATCCAGGGCGTACAGGATCAAGCGAACGAGCGACAGGCCGTAGGGTTAGGGTTAGGGTTAGGGTTATGGTT
>NW_027041769.1:14642-23238 GCF_035928015.1 Saxophila tyrrhenica | reverse complement strand
TCGAGCTCCGACAGCACATCTACGACTACGTCTGTCACCTACCACCAGCCGTTGAGCTACACGCCAGAATGAACAAGAACTCAGATGCTGCAAAATGGGGACTTCCCTGCGACGACATCGGAAGGCGCGACCAGCTGTTTGTCCCATGGGTCAATGCCATCCTTACTTGCAAGCTGAAGGCTATAGAACTGAGCGCTTACGTCCAGTCTACTGCCTACCTTGCAGACGAGGACAACCGCACCTACGTCTTCGATCGCAAGCTCAGTGTGCGGCAAAGTTGGACTCGCATTCCTTGCCAACTGCCCGATGCCCGAAGAGTGGTGATCATGGCATCTTCCTGCCATCCTTTCTACGCCGATGTCGATGACAACGGAGGTAACATAGTGTCGCTAGTGTCGACACTGTTCGACATTGTGAACGTTGGGCCTGTCCTCGACGACGGGACTCGACAGGGTAAAAGTCCTCAGTTGGATGAGGTACTGCTTGACTACAAGATGCAAGAAGCAGGCAGGTCGCCTGAACTACTACTGAGCGGTGATGAGAGTCGCCCTCTGGGAAACCAAAGCGAGGAGTATCCCAACGTATCCGAGATGACATCTCGATGGGGTCGTGCGATCACATTCTATCGGCTGGTAAAGCAACTTCGCGTCTGCGTCGGGTCGGAGGAATGGCAGATGGATGTCAGGGTACCAGGAGCACCGGGGAGGAACGTCGACTGGCAGATCAGCGAACCTGTCAGGAAGTCTTGACAAGTAGTCTAGACTTACCCTTCTCTCGTTGCTGCGCCAAGTCATAATAGTGCATGCAGTTGTATCTGAGCGCTTCGCTGGCCAGGGAGCTAGAGGCTTTGACGCCGACACAGCACGGCATGTCGGGGAATCTGGTAACGTGCGGCCTTCTCAATCCTACGACTGATTCCAATAGAAGGACGTCAGGACCAACAATGTTGCAGAAAACTCAGCCATCGAAGAGACGTCATCGGAGAAACGTCGACCGATGCATCCGCTCGCTGGTTATCGTCTTCTCCGTCCACAACCCGCGCTCACAACCTCATATTCCACATCCTCCGCACCATCTCCACCCTCGCCGCCCTTGAGATCAAACCCTCCACTGGCCACGACTTTCCTGTACGCTTCCCCAGTTTCTGTCCACCGCTCCAAGGACTTCTTCTCCTGCTCAGACATTCTCTTGGTGTTTCTCTCAGATCCTGGTAGATCTGCTCTTCAGCGTCCACCTTAACACTGAGTTCTCCAAGATCGTAGGCATCCTTAACCTCCTATGCGGCGTTAGTGGGCACAAGGGTGACTTTCCTGCTCCTCTTGCTTTTCGGTACCATGTTTGGGCTACTCGACTTCGTACGAGAGCAGGTCCGGCGAAGGTGTCGGCGGAACACCAGACAGGCGACTTGAGGAACGTAAGTAAAGGGATCCAGGGCACGTCGACCAATCCAAAGCCATCCGAACTAAAGTTCATGTGGAGGGGTAGCTACACGGGGCCAGGCTTGTGGCAGTCGCTCCTTCTGTAACCGGTTGTTCCTTGTGAGTGTTTGGGATAGCCACGTCCGTGGGTTTCTGGGCACTGAGTACGCAGGACTTGAGCACTTCATTCAACGACCAGGGCTCCCAGAAGGCTCGCCATGATCGAGAATAGTGCAGAAGCCGTGCATACACGGCCACCTCTGAGCCTCTGTCTCTTTCTGAAGGACACGCAATGCTGCAATGGATCACTGTGATCCGTTTGCCTTGTTAAAATGTTACCACCAAAGCAGCTAGCCACTGGTATATACCTAACGACGTCTGCTCAGAACAATTAAATGGGCAAGGTCATCACGTGATGAATTGGGTACCAACCTACTATGTCACGTGATCTCAGTCAACATAGCGTTCCAATACATAGTTATATAGGTGGTCTAAAGAGAGGATAGCGCTTGTCTAGCGTACTCGCATTACAATAATATCGGTTTTTAGTCTATTACTATAGAATAATTGTCTAGAGGTCTTATATTACTACACTCTATAGTAGCTTTAGTCTAGCGCTATATTAGAGAGGATTTAGAGATACGTATCTTAACTTTATTTACGGGAAGTAAGGGTTCTATATACTATAAATCCGGCCTCTTACTTTAGGTAAATTTTCGTATCTTTATCGAAAGGGTAATTACGAGAAGAGGCTTTAGTACTATAGTTTAGTTTAGTATATACTATACGCCTAACGCCTAGGTCGATATTCTTTTATCTACAGACTTATTATCGTAGATATTATAGTAACTAATCTTATAAAAGAGTACTAATAAACTAGATAGCGTAAATATATTGAAATGGAGTACTGTACTACTAAGGTTATAAGATCCTCGAAAATTTATTTAGCTATTATACTTAGAACCGCTCTATTTAGCGAACTTCGATTACTCTTTTATTAACCCGTATATCTTAGGACTATATCTATAAGAGAACCTAAATTTATAGTTACTGCGCACCTATGCCACAGCCGAATCGACTCGACTCCTTTGAAATCAGGTGAGAAGTTAGGGTTAGGATCGAAGCGGAAGAGTTGATTCCTTTGCTCTACCCGAGCTGATTCCTTTGCTTGAACGACGTCAGAATTGTTCAAATCTCGGGCTTGTGTTAGAGAAGAATCTGTTCTCAATGTACGCGAAATTTAGTATGTTTATATGACACGCTGGTGCGACGGTAAAACAATGTTCTGTACACCTTCCAATTCCACGAGGCGTCGAATACTAGGGTTTACTCCACAGCATACCCTTGCAACTCCCCTTACAACCTCCGCTCACAGGTGCGTTTCTCAAACTACTATCGTGCGGGCACATACAGACAGGCGAGCGAGCATAGCACGTCGTACTGGGTTTTGTCCTCCTGTAAGCACAGGATTGCAATCACTTCCAGGAGAGAGAATCTCTAAAAGCAGGCCTGTCCGCACGTAGAATAGCAACGTGCCACTAAACTCCCCACACAGATGGATGAGCTCTGTCGCCTCTTCGAAGTCAACCATAAGCGTCGCATCCTTGTATGTCTGGGCTGCCAGTACGCCGTGATACCTTCTCAGATCAGAACACATTTGCAGATCTACCACAAGCGTGTTAGTCTTCAGCTTACTGAACCTCGAAAGCGTCTCCCCTTGCGACTTCATGAGGAGTTGCAGCAGCTGGCGGATTGCGCCATTGTTCAGCTCAAGGATCCTATGCTTCGTCAAATCTATGCAAAGTTGTCATCGGAGGAGATACTGAGATCGTGTCTGTGATGCTTAGTGTGCACGGATGGCTGAGCCATCGTCCAGCATCAAGCCAAGCACACCCTTTCCCAACTTCACCTTCAGTATATATAGACATTCACCAAGTTTCTTCGATTTCTTCACACCTCTTTTCTTCTTGTCCCGTCCTTTGGAGTTCATGCGAGATAGACAATACACGCCACTGAGGATCCCCAACCCATGGCCGGACAACGGCAAAATCCAACCTCATAAGACCAAGCAACGCTGTGCAGAAATCTGCGAACCCTACATATCATGATGCTCGATTGACCAAGGCGTCTTGCAAGCTGGCTCCGTGGTTCGTAGATCAACATGGTTGGGGCCTGGATACTGATATTTGCTTTCGGAATGGGATCAGACCATTGCGTGAAGTCAGCTCGTGGGGACTAGACAGGCTTGCGACATCGTTCTTCGCTCTACTCCATCACACCATCCGAGAAACCAGCCTTCCGCCTTGAGCTCGATGAGGCTGTTAGATAAATGGCATCGGTGGATGAGCTGTCGCAAACATGTATAATACAGGTTACACTATACATCCGCTCAGCTTACTACAAAATCGTGAGTCATAAACCGAAGAACTCCTTCAGTCACCAGGATATGAGACAAGCCTGATCGCCATGCTCCATTGCAATCATACCGTCGACACCGTAGAAGCCAAACTTCTGACCACCTCCCCACACCTCTCCGCAGAGGTTTGGACATGATGCTTTCCCGACATCCTGGGCAATCTAAGAATATTTGGTAGTCTGGAAAGGGTCCGTCACTCAGATATCTCGATGCGCTTGTTTTGTTTGCCGGTAGTCTTCGGGACGGTAAGGGAGAGAATACCATTCTTCAGACTGGCCTCGACGTTGTCCTGATCAACTGGCTTCGGGAAGGAGAATGTCCTCGCAAACTCTCCCACAGAATGCTCCGAAAACCAGTATGTGGATCCGTTTGTCTCCTTCGGCTTCGACGCTTCCACAGAGGTTCCTTCGTTGCTGAAGGATGATGCCTTCGCTCCCTCATCTTCCACAGTGGCTTTTGAGTAATGTCCGTTCTCCTTCTCCGTCAGCTGGCTCTGATGTTGGGGCTCCTCGATGAATCCAGCTGGCGGAGTTCCTGCTTCATGGGAATGCTCGGTGCGGCCTTTGATGGAAGTTGTGTTGGAGTCCTGCCATTCGATAGTGACGTCCTTCTGTTCGACGCCAGGCAACTCGCCATGTAATTCGTAGGCTTCTTTGGTCTCCTTAACAACGAATTTGGCGTTGAAAGATTGGAGGCCTTCGCTGAACCCCCGTCCCGGCATGCGGTTTGCGTAGTCGGCGTACTGATCGAGCATCCGGAACATCGGTGCAAATTCGTTCTGAACGATTCGTGGGAAGAGAGACATTGTGCGTGCTGTTGTGTGTGGTGGTGCTCGTTTAACTAGACTTTGTGCTCGTGGGAGTTGTCGAAGCATGCACAGTGTGCGAAGTGATTGCATATGAGCTTGACGTTTGAGATAGTTGAAGACAGACAGTGAAGTGGCCCTCAGAGGTTTTGCACGCGTCACAAGGAACACCTCTCGTCCGGTTACCTACAGTCCATTGACAGACAACGGCTCAAAGCAGACTCAAAGGTGTCCTATAAGGCTTACTTCAGCCTCCTGCAAGATAAGATAGAGTCCTATAACATCCAGCCTCATAATATCTACAATATGGACGAAAAAGGCTTCCTTATAGGCTTCGGGGTCAAGATGCGGCGAGTCTACAGCAAGGCAGCTATAAACAAGGGCTCACTTGCTGAAGCCTACTGCGACGGCAATAGAGAGTGGATGGCAATCGTTGCAACCGTGTGTGCGGATGGTACAGCACTCCATTCTCTCATTATCTATGCCGGCCAACCTGGTCAGATTCAAAAGAGCTGGGTACAAGATCTTGACCTTGGAGCCGACGACGCTTCCTTCGCAGCGTCACCTAATGGATGGACGAGCAATGAGATAGCACTAGACTGGATGAAGCGTGTCTTTGACAAGCAGACGAAGCAGAAGGCCGGTCGTAGCTGGCGACTACTCATTATAGATGGACATGGCAGCCACGTCACAGTAGGACTACTGGATTGGTGCCACTCTCAACGCATTATGGTTGCAGTCTATCCGCCTCATTCCATGCACCGTCTTCAACCTCTAGACGTTGGTCTGTTTGCGCCTCTCGCCGTGCGCTATGGGCAGCAACTCGAGCAGTTCATCACCGATTCGCAGGGGATTAGCCATATGAAGAAGGCCGACTTCTACCGCTTATTCAAGCCTGCGTTCCGAGACTCCTTTACAGCCAAGAACATCCTCTCATCCTTCCAGAAGTGCGGTATCTCGCCGCTCAATCCGTCGATAGTTCTTGACAAGATGACGTCGGCTCATTCGTCACGACCAACGACTGCAGGCACGTGCAGCTCGGACAACATGCCTGCAGCAGTTAAGGCACGCAAGCAAGTGCGCTTTGTTAACGATATCTCCGAGAAGTACAACGTCGGTTACCACACCGCCGTCAAGCTCTATTCATTCGTGGACAAACTCAGCAGTCTTGCAGCGGATGTTAGCGTCTTACAGCATGAGACTTCTAGCATGAGACGCGCATTGTTCGAAGCACAGAAGAAAAGAACACGTAACAAGACGTTGACTGAGCAGTTGCGGTCAGATACCGCGAGTGGTGCGCTCGTCTTTGACACGGAGCTTATTAATCACATGAAACAGACGCTGGAGGAGCGAGAGACCGCCAAACTCGCCGAGTCTGCTGCAAAGCAAAGCCGCCAAAGACTCTAAGAAGGCACAGTCACTTGCTAAGGAACTTGCAAAGGTACAGGCTCGTCAGAAGCGTGCTGCAGACTTCGAGAGCAAGCGTGTCGCTAAGGAGGCAGAAGATAGGCGGAAGCAGAACGAAAAAGATGCCGCCAACGCGACCAAGCAGCTCCAGCAACTGCTCCAGGCTTCAGCTAAGAAGCCTAGGCGTGAGCACATGCCAAAAGAACCCAGCCAAGTGGCCGCTATGTCCGTCTTACCACCCAAATTGGCAGTGGTGTCCGATCTACCAGCCAGCAGGTCAGGCAGGCCCATACGGCCAAGCAGCCGCCTGCTGGCTTAAGTCACCCCCGTATACGCTCCTCGTGAGAGCTGTCTATCACATGCGCTTTGATTCACTTCATTCCACGCTATATTGCTCGAGTTATTCGTGTTACAGTCACTTGTCAAAGGACGAAAGACCCGTGCACGAGGTGAGTCCGTGCACGAGATGAATCAGCCTTCTAACGTCGGAGCCACTTAAGCGCGCCAAGTGGCAAGCAAGCGCGCTGTTTTTGCGGTGGGGCATTTCTCGCTACGTCAACGTGCATGCCGTTCCCAAACACTTCCAATTGCACGGAGAACGCAGTTCACGAGGGCTCTGTGGCGGCGCAGCGACATACGGCGCAGGGTGGAAGAGCATATAATCAGAAATCACCAATTTCTACTCGCCAATAACGGATAGCTGGGATAAAGATCCGATTGCCAGCGCGCTGAAGGAAACGGAAGCACACAGCATTCACCCGATCGCGGAAGCGCTTGTTACTTCGAAAACGCGAACTTCGTAAACGTTTCCTCTACCGCGCCCAAGGCACTCAAGCCGGTGACTAGCGGAATTCTAGTGTCGGTGTTATAGAGGAGTTTGATTCTCTTGAGATATTGTAAACACTGCACTAACCACCTTGCCAAGAGGCACGTGGTATTATACAAAAGTCAACTGATAGACAGCTGCGCACCTCCATCTTTTAACATCTCTGTCGGCGCAATGCCTACAGAAGCTTAGCTCTCTCTTGGTCCATTAGATCGTAGAGCTCGGCCCCGAAAAAGACGACGGAGGGAACCCCACGCGTCTGAACGAAGCAGACCTGATAACGCAGGCCGGGTCCCTGACTCAAAATCGTTATTGGCCGTTGAAGCTACTCTACCTATGCAACCCGAATTGTTAGAATCTCAAGGTTCAAATTGGTTGAGATACTTGCTACTGTCTACTCGCTACTAGTGCTGTCTGTCAATTTCATTGCTCAGTTGTTGTCGTGAGGCGATTATCCAGGATATATAATAAGCAACAGGTGATCGGCGCAAGATACCGCAGCTTTTTCCGCTAAGCATCTTGCCTAGCGTTTGATGACCTGTAGCTTCTCCAACGTCACCTCCCTGTTCCCTTCCCTTTCGGCAATCTTCCACATTACCGACTCGTTATTTTCTGTAGCCGTTCGCACCTTGGCCCATCCTCAACATATAGGTACGTGACCCCTCCGACAGTGGACCATGTGCGGTTGTATAGTTGAAGCTAGGAATGTTCAAGATTGCAAGAACAAAGGAACGCTTATTTGCAAAAATGTAAAGGAAGAGGTTAAGTTATCCTAAGTATGAGTCATAATACCGTGCTCTGCTGTATCTAGGCGAAGGACATTGGTATTGTGATATTTTTCACTTCTACACAGGATAAGCTGGCTCGATAGACCCTTTTCGGAGACGTAACTAGCGATTTAATCACCTATGGCCCTAACGACGCCGAAATGGATTAGCACAAGCTTCACGTGTCCACTCTGTATAGGACCATTCGCATTGATATCGCCATTTTGGGTATAGGAGTTAAAAGATGTTAAGGAGGAACTGTTCTAGATTGAGGCTTAGCAATGTTAGGTCTATTTACAGGATAATTTCATAGTACAGTTTGAAGTTTTAAGGTCCAGCATTGAAAGGTTCTTGTCCAAGCAAGCCGCGTTTCAAGTTATATTTTCTGCTAGCCGTACGTCGAGGATGCAAGGATGCGACTCACGCTGATATGTACCGCCAAAAATCGGCCGGTTAGGCACACGGTTCTTTCACGTTCGTCTTGATCAACCAGTAGTTGATCGGAACCGCTGTCCAGTGGCCACAAAACATTCCGATCTGGCCGCTGTTCAGCAATAATCCAATCTCAGACCGCTTAGCACGGCAGTATCACAACATACCTGCATCATCCACCAGTACGTCACAGTATCCATTTCCAGCTTCCAGTTGAAAATAGCTACCTGGAAAATTGCCATCCAGCCAAAAAGCCCGATTTCGAAGAAGACGAGAGATAGGACGTCAGCTTTCAGGGCGCGGTATATAACCGTCGGTCCATATCCGTTTGCCATCGGAGCAATGGAGAAGTACTGGAAGACGACCCCGAATGCGATTGCCCAGGCAAAATCTGGAGCGGCAAGTCAGAACACCAGATATAGAGCGCTCTTCACAGAGCGGAGCTTACCGATGAGGTACTCTGGCCATAAGGTGCGGCCGTTTATGGTGGCCATCGTGCCGAATACAAGCCACTCGCCAATAATG